>NC_081343.1:12634323-12651156 GCF_029784015.1 Lycium ferocissimum | reverse complement strand
TATGTCTAATAATGGTCGTAACTTTCATAGACGGAACCGGATCGCCTCGATATGCTTGTAGAAGGTTCTGTAATGAATAATGACTCTAACTTTCATGGGCGGGCCCGGATTGGTTTGATGCATATCCGTGGTTCCCGAGATTTTTCTTTGTATAGTCCTAACGACTTTTTTTTTTAAAGAACCTAACATGATTACCGTTTTAACTCTCGAGCGTCGACTACTCACTTATCCATTGAGTCTGTAATGATGATTTATGTGCATATGGTTTCTCACTACTCTGCTCGTGCCAGCCTCAATATGTCCTTCACTGAGTCCCGGGCCAGGACACGCATTCGTGCAACTCCACTGCATTATTCCCCGAGTCCCTCTCTAGAGGGCCGGGATACGCTATATGTATATGTATATGATGATGTGATGATATGGGGATGGCGACCAGGATGGCATATGATGACTACATTCACCGAGTCCCTCACTAGAGGGCCGGGACACGCTATATGTACATGTATATGATGATTTTTACTTACCGAGTCCCTCACTAGAGGGCCGGGACACGTTATGCATGCATATGTACATGATGATCATTGTCTTATGTCACTCAGTCTCATAATGTCATCGACATGCATGATTTATGTTTCAAAGACAAGCTTTATGGTTTTCTGGTCACTGTACTAATTTTCGGTACTCCTTATTCAGTATGATCCTGTTTACTGTATTTCATGCTTTACATGCTCAGTACATATTCCGTACTGACCCCCTTTCTTCGGGGGCTGCGTTTCATGCCACGCAGGTGTATACAGATGAGTAGAAGATGTTCCGAAATTTGGATTGGCGACCTCCATTTCCTCACGGGTCCGCCGAGTCAGAGTATCTATGTTATGGCATCTTGAGTTATGTTAGAGACTTTGCAGACAGAGTCACGTGTATAACATGTCAGTTTTGTAAGCGGCTTTGTAAGCCGATGTATCATCATGCATTATATTACAGATTTCATATGATTACAGACTTTACTTGAATCGAGAAAGACGAAAGGCATGTTGTTCTTGAAAAGCTTTCTTTATGCATTCATTTCATGATTTAAGAGTCCAGTAAGATTATGAGTATCACGAGGATCAGCGGGTTCGCTCGGCCCTAAGTAAGGGTTGGGTGCCCATCACGCCCTATCACGGGATAGGGTGTGACAATAACAGACAGTCACAGGCAGTGGCATGAAAAATTGCCATATGCTTTGCTTGGTTACCGTACCACTGCTAGAACATCCACAGGAGCAACTCCATATATGTTTGGTCTATGGCTCCGAAGCCGTGATACCGCCGTAGAGATACCTTCTCTAAGGATTATCCAAGATGTTGGTTTGGACGATGCGTAGAATGGATACGTAGTAGACACGAACGATTAATGCTCATTGATGAGAAAAGGATGGACGCCGTCCGTCACGGTCGGCTGTCGAATAGGATGTCCAAGGCATTTAACAAGAGGGTAAGGCCTAGGAAATTCGAACCGTGCGAGTTGGTTTTAAAGCGAATATTTCCTCATCAGGATGAAGCTAAAGGGAAATTCGCACCAAATTGGCAAGGTCCATATGTGGTTCATCGAGTGCTTTCAAGAGGAGCATTGATTTTGGCAGAAATGGATGGTAAAGTGAGCTCGAAGCCCATCAACTCAGACTCGATCAAGAAGTACTACATCTGAAGACATCCAAGCTAGCTTTTTCTTTTCCGTTGTAATTTGCATTTCTATTGTAACAGAACTACGCTGACCTGACTTCCCGCGGTGGGATACGTAGGCAACCCACATCGGGTCCGGTCTCTTGTAATAGAAAATCCCAAAAACATTATCTTCATGTAACTGGAACTACGATTCGACCTGATTTCCCTAGGTGGGATACGGAGGCAATCCCTACCGGATTCGGTCCCTTTATTAATCTTCTTTTCTATTGTAATTGAACTACGTTATGACTCGATTCCGTTTGATACGTAGGCGACCGAGTCGAGCTCGGTCATTGCATTATTTTACCTTTTCTATTGTAACTGAACTACGTTACGACCTGATTCCATTTAGATACGTAGGCAGCCTGAGTCAGGCCCGGTCACACCACATTACATATCATTTTCTTTCATTTGTACGCCCGAACTACGTACAGACCTGATTCCTATTTGGGATACGTAGGCAACCTAAAAGGTTCGGTCATACCCCTTAGGAAACCTTTTATTTATAATGTAACTATAGATTAGGATCGGTCTCATCGTCAAAGACATCGGGACACTTGGATTGAATATGAAGAAGCGTCGTCAGAGGAAATCGTACTATGCAAAGACACGCGTTTGGATGCGAGTATCACAACGGAGAAAAGCTCAATGCGTTTCGGAATGTGTCATAATCTAAAAAATGATAGAGTTTTATTGCATTTATACGTAGTATATATACATGCATATCCGATTTCTAAAATACCATATTTTTTCTTTCTTTCAAAGTGCATTTACGTATTTTTCCACCTACCAAGTCTCCGGACAGAGATCTCCGCAACCAAAGAAGCTCAAAGCATTCAAGTGACAAGGCTAGGGCCACGATCGACACAAATCAACACCCCCTCCCAAACTAAGAATTTTTCTTTGAATACAGGATTGACAGGAATTAGGACGAGATGACATCGAAGCGAGCTTCTAGTGGAGGCGCCACAAGATCCATCACTACATCATGAGCCAAAATAACCTTCTCCTATTTTATTTTGTTATCTTAGCTTATGCACCTCTGAACGTTTTATTTAAATTTGCAGGTATCTCCAGAAGCAGGGTCAAGGTCGATTGTTCGAAGATGGGGGGGCCCCCGTAGCAGCCTTGTTTCTCAATAATAACTCTGCTAATCGGAGATCTACGTTCCAACTATGTTAAAAAAAAAAAAAAAAAAAAAAAAAAAACTCCGCCAATCGGGGATACAATCTAACTGCGTCAAATAACTCCGCCAATCGGAGATACGATCTAACTGCGAATAACTCCGCCAATCGGAGATACGATCTAACTGCGACTAACTCCGCCAATCGGGGATACGATCTAACTGCGACTAACTCTGCCAATTGAAGATACAATCTAACTGCGACTGACTTCGCCGGTCAGAGATACCATCTAATTGCGTCAACTAACTTCGCCAATCGAGGATACCGTCTAACAACATCAATTACCCCGCCAATCGGGGACCGCCGTCTAACTTCGCCAACGAATCCGCCGATCGGAGATTTTTACCTTACATTACAATTGCTCCGCCAATCGGAAATGGTTACCTTACATTACAATTGTTCCGCCAATCGGAGATGTTTACTTTATATTACAATTGCTCCGCCGGTCGGAGACTTCTATTTTACATTACAGCTGCTCCGCCAACCGGAAGCCTTTACATTACAGTTGTTCCGCCAATTGGAGATTTTACTTTACGTTACAGTTGCTCCGCCAATCGGAGATTTTTACTTTACATTACAGTTGCTCCGCCAGCCGAAAGCTTTTACATTACAGTTGCTCTGCCAGCCGGAAGCTTTTACATTACGAAATGCCCGCCGGAAATTTAAGCCCCTACATAAATGGGGCTCATGTTCGCCAAAAGATTTACATTTCAGTCGCTCCGCAAATCGGTGCTTTCAATTCTAGTTTGTCTACAATCCCTCCCCTTATTTTCTTATGTTATTATTACATTATAACTTTGAACTGCACAGGTATCTCTACATTTTTTGCAGATAAACACAATACAACGTGGAACTATCTCTGCCACAGCGAACTGAGGCGCCCCGCTTGACGAGGACATCAAACTCACAAGCTTGAGTCAATGAATCCGCTCTCCGCTTTAGCTCGCCAATCGCCTTTCAATTTTTTAAGAAGTCACTTCTTTTGAGAATCTACATTCTAGAGACTCAGTCAAATTCTTCCGCGTCCTAAGGTCATCATAATACGGTACCGGGACAATTCTGAGGGTCAGTCCTCTACGACGTGCTGAAATGGTCCTATGACGGCACATAGATGCATTCGTGTAGAGTCTCGCTTATGGGTGTGTTGCGGCCGCCACATTTATAATTAAGAAGCTGCAAAAGTATATCCCGTCATCAGAAAGACCTTTTTCATCAGTAATCTTTCCCTAAATTTGACCACATCTTCCTAACAACATCTAGTGTCACCATAATTCGACATTGGGACAAATTTTGAGGATCCCTCAAAATTTTCTATCTTATCATTTTCTTTGAAGCACATCTGAATTAATTCTCGTTCCCTTCAACATGTAGGGAACTCAGAGTCAAGTCAGTCATATTCCATGCTAGCTATTTTCGCTCATGCTGAAACTACTACCCTTTCCATCTCCAAAACCTCGTGTTACCACAACTACAACACTGGGACAAATTTTTGATGATCACTCAAAAATTTTCAACAACTCAACCTTCCAAATCTCCAACAAAAGCATCATTCCCCTGTCTATAACAAGAAAGCCAGTGTCCTCATAATTCAGACACTGGGGCAAATTTTGGGGACCTCTCCAAATTTTACCATCTCCTTGTTCGAACTACATCGACCTGATCCTCTTATGACCCGAGATATGTAGGCTACTCAGGAACCAGAGTTCGGTCAAATTCATAAACCCACCTCTCAATTCCCAAAAAATTACTCTTTTTCAGTTGTACTCTTTCCAAACCAAATCTGATTTACTCGTCGGGACAAAATTGAGGTTATGTTAACGTCTTCGCCCAAAGACTCTTTCATCATCCCTGTTCAAAGAGGGACAAGCTGTTGACTCCCAATTTTGGCCCTCCTTTTTATTTAATTAATTTCACTATGCTTCTCATTCGTGAAAATTCCCCGAAAATGAGTTTGGAATATTTTTGCTAATTATTACACTATTTTTCGAGATATATTTCGCTAAAATCAGGAACATTTTTATTGTCTCTTAAAAATGACCAAGCATCATATTTTATAATTGAAAATGACTAAACATTTTTTTTATTCGTATATCAATATTGGCATTGGCATTGGCATTTTTTCTTTAATCCTACTTATTACCGTATTAATCATCTTTTACTCTATTTTTAAACTAAATGCGTATATTAAATTACTTGTATTATAATTTATATAGGTGTATATATTTTTGGGAACTAATTAGGACAAAGAAGCATATTTTAATTAATTGATTGAAGTAAAAAGGGATTAGGAAATCAAATCATCTACTAACAATTTGGGCCAAATCCTACTCCTACTTCTAAATCAAAATCTGTGGCCCAACACTCAACCGCCCCAGCCCAATTCCCCGCACACCCGACCCGGCCCAAACCACCTAAACTAAGTCTTCTAACCAAAATCCCTAAGTCTTTCTCCTTCAACCAAACGACCCTCTTTCTCCCTAACCAAATGACCCCTTCTCTCTCACCTCCTCTCTCTTCGACCATGACACTGCCATCGCCGCCACCCCGTCACCTCCATCACATCGCCTCTCCACCACGACCATCAGACTGCCAAAACCACCTTCCCTCTCTCTTGAATAAAAAAATAGTGAAATCTGTGGGTTTGAAACTTCCACCACCTCCACTGCTACCATGTCTCTTTCCCCTTCGATTGATGTGGTGGCAGAGCCGAAAGGAGCCGGTAAAGCGTCATATCAACCTCGGTGGAAGAGGAGTGCAGTGAGCCGTCGGTTTCAAGGTCGATTTTTTGTTCAATCCGGTGGGTAAAGGCCCTCATACCCGCGAATCCACTGGATTTGGAATCCCAACGAATCCACATCCATCAAACCCGTCTGAAAAGGTGAAAATCCGTCACTTTTTCTTCATCATTTCCTCTTTTTGAAATTTCAGATTTTTCCCCCTCTTTTGATTCGAAATTTAAAGGCAAATTTCCCTTTGAAGAAGTTGTTGAAACCCCCTCAGTGCTTGCCTATAAATACGGCCTTCTTGGGCTGTTCTAGATAGGTTTTTGAAGGCTGAAAATCCCCTTGGAAACAGGCTTAGAATTTTGAGAGAAAACTTATATTTACTCTAAAGTTGAATTGAAAAAATCCCTTTCTTTTTCATAAGTCTTCGTAACTAAAAATCCATAGTTCTTGCTAAGTTTTCAGAAAAAATCCTCTTTTAACTTTAAGTTCTTTTTTTGGCTGTCAAAATCTCCTTTCAAGTTCTCGGCTAAAACGACAAGCTTTTCGAGCGGATTCGGAGACTCGACGACGACAGTAGCCCCAGATCGCTGTCCTAAAGAAGGTAAACATACTCGTCTTCTCTTCATCTTTAATTTTACAGAAGTGGAAATGTAGTAGTTTAATAGTTCTTGTCATTCGCTTGGATTTCTGCCTGCTTAAATCTCCTCGCTGCCCAGTTTTGTTCAAGTCTTAGATAAAATGGTTAATGATGATGAATTGCACTCAAAAATGTTAATTAACTAGTCGACTATGCGAGCATTGATATTCATTTTGTTTCGAGGGGCTGTTTGCATCATTATTAAAGGATTGTTGTTACCATAATATTACCAAGAATCAGTATATATTAATTTAGGTCGCATTGGATAAATCTACTTAATTCTCCGAGCATATTGTGAGCTTGAACTCTATGCTTACTGGTTTTCACAAGCCTCGTGGCTTACGTTCCGTGTCTCGAAAGTAGTCCTCCTCTCTGTTAAGATACAATCATGCGTCATGCTAATAAATATAGGATCCTTTAGTTGAATGACTTGAATGATATGCCCCCTAACGAATTGCACGAATTTGTTTTGGTAAACGCAACTCGACCTTTGTATGTGGTAGCCACCTCTTAGTGTATCTGGGGTCATAAGATTGATGTGAATTTTTTTGTTTAAGTTAAAAAGTTATTATAAGTGTTTTTGCTGAATATTTCCACATCTTGGTTATCATTTCTTTGTGACAAATATAACCCATCTCTTTGTCTAAAGGTATTTATATACATATATATGTACAGTCATTTTCAGTGTCTTAATTTAAATGACGTAAGATTAGTTGACAAGTGGATAAATGGAGTCATTAGTTAAAAAGCTTTTGTTCTTGTTATCAGATTGCTTAAGTTAGTTCAACGTTTAAGTTCCTGTGCTACATGTAATATTTGCTTCTGGTTCTGATTACGCAGTTAGCAATGCGATCGCTTTGAGTTCAAAGGTTTTTGAGAAGAGCATGAATAAACTTATGTTTTCCCTTAGTAGTTGAAGGTGTATTTTCCGAATATTAGCTTGTAGCTTGGTTAATAGTATGCTGCCAGTTGAAGTTGCTATTTGAAAGGGTTTGAATAAGGTTCTGTTAAGATTTAATCAAGTCCCCACTGTGCATTAATCTTGGTAAGGAGTTCCCTTTTGATTATGACCTATAGCTAATCCCTGTTTGAAGACAACAAGGAATTCACTGTCTTGTTCTAGCATCTGTTGAACTTGGATTTGTCCCCTTAAAATCCCTTTCGAGTTTTGATATGAGTTTTAGGTGTTAAATCTTGAAAAGTCACCGTTTGTATGAGGTTCCGTGTCATAATGTGATTAAATCTTGAAACATGTTCAAAAAAATATATATATATATATACTTTAAACTTGTCAGGTGCTTTGTTGAACACAATAAATCGATATTGAAATCTGTTTCTCACATCTTTATCATGCTATAAGGAGCTTCATGACTTCCTCTCATTTTAGTTAGTTGCTATCCCTGTTAGCTTCACCATCCACTAACATACCTAATTGCATTTAAGTTTTAAAAATCATACAAATAGTTTGGTTGCTAGTGTACCTCTTTGGGCTCTGATTGTTGATACTTAAGATCAAGAATATGTTCCTCTATTTTGAGCTTAAATGACTTAATTTTTAAGATTTTGGAACACTTAAACTTGCACTAAAAGGGGAATGGGGCTATTATATTCGAGTTGCTGGTTTGATTAATGTGCTGACTTGCGTATTTTGGAGAATAGGATATGTTTTAGAAATCTTGTCTAGGTGAACTACATCTTTTGTCTAAAATTGGTTTTGAATGTGCTCATGTAAAAAATTGAATTGATATTTAATTTCTTGAGAAGATATGTGATTATGCCTTATTTCTTTGTTAGATCCCTTAGCCGCATATTAGAATTTTAAGTGGCAGGACTAACTAATGCCTTAATCAAAAATTCAGAAACTTTTTTTTTTCTTTCTGGTAAACTTCTTATTTTTTTAGCTACTGGTGAAAAGGGGGTTTGCCCTAGTAAGATGTTGGGGATGAATTTAATAAAGTAAATTGTCTTACTTCTCTTTTCCATCCATTCATGAGATTTGAAAATACGTTTGAATCCAATGACTGCTTCGCTTCTCCGATATGCCTATAAATGGTTAATAATGAACTTGTAAAGTGTGCTAAAATTGTTGAAGTCTGTCAAAGTTTTTTAAATGGTTTGATCAAGTATATTATTTTCATAAGGAAAAGGTCACTTTAACTTAGTCTTATTGGTATAGAGTCTCTCCCCGCCCCCTCCGTATGTTGCTCGCTTAAGTTGTAGCTTCATTTTTTAGGAGAGTTCTTTGTGTGTTGAGATGAAGTGGCTGCTTTCATGTAAGTTTGCTAAAAAAAAAAGTTACTCATCTTGATCAAATGAAAAGTTGTTCATTCATGAAAATAAAATCCGTCGAACATGTGCCTAACCTCGTCGCTTGGCTGATCCTCTGTTTTAGTCTTTTTTTTTTTAGTCCGTGATATCCTATTTCCAACATAAATCAGTGGGAAGAATGACTGATAAGAATTATTAATTTAACAATAGAAATCTGCTGATTTGAAAGAATATATAGCTTGTACATGGATTTGGTGTGTTGTTTGTTGTTGTCTTCCTGTTTGTTCAAGTAAATAACTAAAAGCCATGCTTCCTTTCTATAAGAATTCATGTTAGATGATTAAGTGAATTTGTTAAGTCTGTTGTAAATATGAAAGCTTTCTCATAGTTTAAGAATTATGGCTATAAAATTTTGAAGTGTTAGAGTGAACTTATTCATCTCTATAAGTACAGATTCAGTTGATTGGTTCTTCTTATACCATGTTACACTGTTTGCAGAATGTAGAATTTAAGGTTTAACATTTAATATGAAGTTCTGCTTGTTACGTTTTGTTTTAAAATCCTCTCTGTTGGGAATATGCAATGGTATGATTGGGAGTTCACTTGGGGAATCCCAAAAGCTACAAAGAAACAAGTTGATGCTAAGTTCATTTGTGGTCTTCTCAACATGGTTGTACTAGCTAAGTTGTCATGCTATAAATCTTGAAAGAGTTCTTAACTTAATTTATCTCTTGATGAGGATAGTAAAAGACTTGTGTTTAGTGAAATGGGACGAGATAAAGAGGCCATAGGTGGTTAGCTGCACATATTTTATCTTGTGTCAAATGTATGCTTTAGTTTGACTATTTGCTAGAGTCATTTTTCCTTGAGCTTAAATAGACTTCCTAATGTAATCGGGGTGAATGACTTATGAAGCGGAAAGGGTATGTGAGAACCTAAACTACTTGTTTTGTGCTTCCTTTAATCTGGAAACAATTAAAAAAAAAAAGAAGTTCTAGTTCGCCTTTTGGCTCTAAGTTCCTAGTTATATGTGCTTAATTGGTTATCTCTATATTTTTTCAAGTTTGGACACAAATTCCTTGTTGATAGTTTCACCTTATAATACTCGTCCCCCAAGCGAGGAATAAACGTTGTTCCTTATAATGTAATCGGAGGTAGTTTATATGGTTATATATATGTGTGTGTGTGAAATATGGATAAGAGAGGATCTAGGTGAGAGGTTGTATGTGTGTGAGTGACGGATGTAATGTAAGTCCGTAAAGATAAAGGTAAGCATGCGCGGAATACCGGGATGAT
The DNA here is from genome assembly GCF_029784015.1 of Lycium ferocissimum. NCBI lineage: Eukaryota > Viridiplantae > Streptophyta > Magnoliopsida > Solanales > Solanaceae > Lycium > Lycium ferocissimum. The sequence goes on along the minus strand of NC_081343.1, from coordinate 12,641,339 downwards.
TTTATTCTATTAATTGTTTTATTGTGTGGGTTTTAGCTAAAGCTTATGATACTTTTTGTTGGTTTCATATGTCCGCAAGTATGAACAATGAATTTATGAAGCATGTCACGTAAGAAACTTAGCTAAGGGTCTACAGGTTTTAAATGACTAAAAGGTGCGTGCTCTTAAAAAATTTCAGCTGCTTGTTGTAGCAGCGTTGTTGCACTCTAGCTATGCCTTAATAGACTCCATTAGCCTAAAAGGGCCCCGCACCATGTAGAGTTGGATTAATTGTTTAGCTTAAAAGAATGGTGGTCAGTCGTGCAGCATCCATTCTTGGGCCCTTTTGTAGTTACCGGTTTGTCAAGACATGTAATGTGACCATAGCTGTACTATTTTATTTGTATCCCCCGTTTTCATGAATCAATGGGTAAAAAATGCGTATTTGGGCCGACCTTCCTAGACAGATTTGGTTTCTTTACTTGGTTGGGTGCCTTACATGTTGTCTTGGAGTCTTGAAAATAAAGGTGTGAGCTTGTTTGAACAACCTATTAGCATGTTTAAGAATTTCAAGTGAACTCATAGTTGCATTATGTTCTGGTCGTATTTTGGCTTAAAAGTTGATGTACTTTGATCTAGATGCTTAAAACCATTTGAGTCATGTCTAAAGCGATCAGTTGGACAAAGTTACTTATCTCGGATTGTTGTATCTCCCCCTCTGGTGAAACTTTAAAAACATGAAAGAAGGTTTTGGATGTGATCATGGTTCAAAATGTTTGTGAGTTAATTTTTGAGACGGCATACTAGATTTTTTGACGTAGGAGATCTTCTTATGACTTAACTAGATTAAAATAATCAGTATTTTGTGCCTTATTGTTAATTATAATGTATAGCATTTGATGTTAATTATTTCCATCTCTAATTATTGGGATTGTGACTCTAATCTTTTTCCTTTCTTCTATTATGCATGAGTTCACTTGGGAGCATTTGGAGTTATGGCAACTCCGGATTTTGCCCAGAATTAGAAGGAATCAGTAGCAGCTGCGTTTATGCTCATGTCCAGCAGTCCCATCTCATTTGTGTCTCGAGTCCACGTCCTCCTTTCCTCTCTTCATACTTTCATCCTTTTGCGTTAATGTATATATACATGTTTTGACTAACTCCGTGTGGATTCGGTATCTTGTCTTTGGTACAAGTACTTGGATTGTGTTTGGGTTGTATAAACCATTTAAGTGTGATAGTGAATTTAGACATTACCTCTTTATCCCCTTCAGATATCAGATTCGGTATAAAAAATTAGTTTGAGTATACGTAACACTATTTTGCTAGACCGGTTTTCTCCACTCTGATTTCAATTTTTTGTTTAGAATTGCAAAAGAATGCTCCTTAAAGGTTACTATCTGACAGAGAAGGAGAGCTCAACAATGGTTGTTTTAAGGATAAAATACATGAAAATGAGCTCTTAAATATCGATCTGAAAGGATGAAAATATAGGTCTCTAAAGAAACTAGAAAATTAGTCATCTTTTGTCCGGAACCAAAGCCTCAAACCCAACTTTTAAGGTAGGAGTGGCCTGACCAAAACGATCCTTCATAAGAGAATATCTAGATTCTCCTAAATTATTTTCTATCACATTGAGTAGGCTCAATTTGCAAGTTCAATACAAGAACTCTATATTGGGGCTCAAATATAGCGGCCCAAGCTATTTTACAAGAACTACTAGGTACATATTGCTTTTTATATAACATGCGTACATATATATACTATCTTATTTTCAGAATTCCTTTAATCATATATTCATCATGTGTGTATATATATATATATATATATATATATATTATATTACTCTCATATCACTAAATAACTATTTTTGAAACATTATATACCATCTTTACATAGGATATAAATACGGCATATATACATTATTTTCTTAAAAAATTATACCTACTAACCCTCCCATTTTTATACTATTTTACACAAAATACATCATGAATATAAATACATATGTTTACACCTCATGCATACTAAACTACTACTTTTACAAAGAAACATACACATATACCATTTTTACATACGCGCATATATATTCTCACTAATCATTTCTACACGTGCATGCATTTATTTACATGATTATAAATAGGTATACTATTTACATGATTGCATACTATTTGTACGACTCATATCAGGAAATTAATTCCTTTAGCAGTTCTTTAAAATAGGTAATAATAAATATTAAATAATCCCCCTCTAGTGTTAATTAAACTGAATTTAAAGACTGTCCTCGGATAGGCTCTGAGGGATGCTTAACACCTTCCCCTCGGGGTAAATAAAACCCTTACCTAGAATCTCACAGGTTTCAAAGACTAAAAATGGAGTTTACCTTTTTTACAAATGGTTTCCTAATATTTCCTAAAATTAGGTGGCGACTCTGAAAATTTGCAAAACCAGAGGAAACATAGCCTATAAGTTGTGAACTAGTTTTAATCCGTTAAAAATAGGGCATGACAGTTATTGGCTGAGTATCTGGCAATAGATCAATAGTAAAATCAATCTCCTGTTCTAGTGGAATACCTTGAAGCACATCTGGAAATTCCTCCGTAAAACTCATTGATCACAGGGACAGACTGCAGGGTCGGTGACTCTGCTTGCACATTTTGGACCCGAACAAGGTGATAAATATACCTTTTTCTGATCATCTTTCTTGCCTTAAGGTAGGAAATATACCTACCCCTCGGCGAAGCAAAGATTACCCTTCCACTCTAGGATCGTCGCACAAACCGGAATCGAACTATCTTTGTCCTGCAATCAACATTAGCATAACAGGAAGCCAGCCAATCGATACTTATAATGACATCAAAGTCAATCATGTCTAATTCAATCAAATCTGCTAGGGTATGGTGGTTACAAACTATTACCACACAGCCTTGATATACTCGCCTAGCTATAATTAGATCACCAATGCGGGGTAGACACCTCAAATGGTTAGATTGATTCAGGCTCTATCCCAAACTTGCCAGCAACAAATAGTGTAACATATGATAAGGTGGAACCTGGATCGATCAGTGCGTATACATCATAAGAGGAAACTGATAATATACCTGTGACAACATCAGGAGATGAATCACAATCCTGTCTACTGGCTAATGCATAGATGCGGTGCTGAGGCCCATTCGAGTTAGATGCTCCACTCTTCCCTCTACCACGTCCTGCTGGTGTCTAAGAAACTTGCCCTGAAGGGCGTACTGATGAAAAAGAACCAGCTATAGACACCGTAGGCTGAACGATGCCTGCACCATCCCTCATCGGACACTCCTTCATCTTATGGCCTGGCTGACCACAAGCATAACAAGTGTCTAATCCCAGTCGACACTGTTCAGCGTGTAACTTACCACACTGGGAAAATCGCGGCAAAGGTGGTCTCACCTAGCCTGACTCTAGTCTGTACTGAGAACCTGATGCTCTAGAACTCTGGCCCGCTCCGGAATAAGAAGACCGATCAAACCCACGGCCTGAAAACCGTGGAGGTGCACTCCCTGCTGAATGAAATAGATACCGGAATGCTGCTGTCTCTGTCCTTCCCTAAACTCACCAACCATGTCTAAAGATCTAGCCCTCTTACAATGGCCCCGGTCACGCTCACGCTCTGTCCTCCGCTGACATTTGCAATCTTTCAAATTCTGTGCATATGCCTGTATATGGGAAATATCCATGTCTGGCTGTGACACAGCTGTCGTATGCTCATCAATCAAATGTGGCCCTAGACCAGCCACGAAATGATGAATTCTGTCCTCCATCTCAGCTACCATGGCTGGGGCATATCTAGCCAAGGAATCAAAGTGTACACAATACTCCTGAACACTCATGCTGCCCTGCTTAATACGTAATAACCTATCTGCACGAGCCCGTCAGACTTTTGGTGGTAAATAATGGTGAATAAAAGCATTTGAAAACTCTCGCCAAATGGTTGAAGCGGCATTCTCTCCCCTAGATAGCTCCCATGTTTGATACCACTGCACTGCAACATCACAGAGCCTATAAGAAGCCAGCTCCACTTACTCGACCTCATTAGTATGCAAAACCCTCAAAGTCCTTTGTATACTATCAATAAAGTCCCGGGGGTCCATATTTTGCTTCAACAAGAAAAATTCTAAAGGATCTAGCCCGAGAAAAGTCTTAACCCTCGCACTACCCGCTCGATCTACCTGATCAACACGAACTCCCTGACGCTGCGCCTGAGCAGCTACCAATCTGGTCAATAGCTGTATAGCATCCCGTATATCCTGACTCGGTGCATCTGGCTGAGGAACTGGGGGCACTGGGTGCGCCGGAGAGCGAGGGTATGCGAAGTCTGGGATAGGCTCTCACTCCGAGACTCACCCCGAGCCCTCGGTAGCCCACCGAGTACGGCCAGGGCCTCACTACCACTCCCACCGCCCTTTCCGTACTGTAGCTTTCTTACGAGGCATCGCTGAAATCAGAACAAATTATTAGAAAATGAACTCTTAACACATGTCTCTATCGCACGATCCAAGAGAGAAAGAATGACAATTTCCTAAAGGTCCTGCAGCCTCCTATTTATAAGTGTGGTGCATGACACACCCATAAATAGGACTCTACTAGACACGGTCTATAGACAACCCTAGGACGGAACTGCTCTGATACCACTTCTGTCACGGCCCAAGCCGATGAGCCGTGACGAGTGCCTGATCTCTAATGACCAAACACCCCTATGCTCATATCTGAATAACACTAAATAACAACGACCCATAAATAACTCAAGCTGAACTATAATGATTCAAGAAAGGAGAACATCATGGACTCTGTACAATCTGTATATATATATGTTGGAAAGAACAGTGCAAGCCGACCAGGCTGCTACATATGCTATATAACAAAAGAATAGGAGCCGACAAGGCTACATCATCTGTCACATACATACACCTGTCTAAAGACCTCTAATGGAGTAGAAAATTGTAGAAAGGACGGGACAGGGCCCCGCCATACCCATATATGCATATACATCTCAAAATGGCATACCAAAATAGACCGCAGCTCCGGATCAAGTGGAGCGCACCGACTACAGCTGAGGGGAAGTCCTACTGAGCTGGATCGTCTCTCTATCTACCTGAACCTGCGGGCATGAACGCAGCCCCCCGAGCAATAGGGGAGTCAGTACGGAAAATGTACCGAGTATGTAAGGCATAAGAACATCAAGTATATAAGAATCATAAAAGACATGTGAAACATGAAAGCAGTCTCGATATCTGAATGCATCTGGAGAAAAACATCTGGGAATATCTGTATAACATGAAAGTGCCTCTGAGGGCGTATGACATGCATGGTCATAATATAACTTAGTGCTGTGGAACGTACAACCCAATCCATATCCCATATGTTAGTGCCGAGGAACGTACGCCCTGATCCATATGTTATATGTCAGTGCCGAGAAACGTATGACCCAGTCCATATAGCATCATCATCATCACTGTGCACCAGCTGATCAGATGGTAATGCGTATATAACGCCTATCCCTTTCCCCATACCCCATATATATATATATATATACGCGTATATAACGCCTTCTGGTCATGGGTCAATGTGCATATATATAGTGAATGCAATGCATAAGTATAATGAGTAACTAGAACTTTCGGAGCGACATAAGGTCGCACTACCTCCGATAGACATCTTTTGTCTAACATCATAAATATATGAAATCTCAGGACCCAAGAACAGAAGGAATAATCATAGCAGGGTATGGGGTCATCAAAGACTGAGGTACTCCTAGTGCTTCTAAGAGTAGAGTAATATGGAGGCTCGCTTACACGTTTGTTCGTTCATATCATAAGATCATGCCAAAATGAAAGAAAGGACAACCTTAACATACCTTGAAGCGTATCTAATCGTCCAACTTCTACTTCTCAAACTCGTAAGTCTACAATCAAGATAACATAGGCCACAATTAGACCCCTTTATAATACTTACTACCTAACTCAAGTGAAAAAGGAACTTACCGAATTCTGGACAACATCGCCTTTGTATTTAATAATCCCTCAATTTCCAATTCAACTCAAATGTCAACAACCACACCCATAACAACAATATCAATACTTACATATCAAAATATAATCAAATCTATTCCAATTCATCCTCAAAATAACCTTTAACGCTAACTTTACCCTTATCCAACTTACAACTTCCATAACGATGTTTCCTTGCTTAAGACTACTAAAACTCTTGATAATTAACTTAAATACAAAGGTAGGAATCATATACATACCTTGAGGAGTCTAGGATTCCATGAATTAAACTTCAACTCCAATCCCAAAGCTTAACAACTTCAATGGAGCCCCAGGAATGACTTTTCCTTCACAAGTTCGGGTTTACGGGGCTCGGATCTTGCTAAATCTTCACCATGATGATCGAAAATATGTAGAGGAATATTCTAGGACTTTCTATGATTTGGGGAATGAAAATAATGAGAATAAAACGTAACGGATAAATATATATAGATGGAACTAGAAAGTTACAGCAATGTGGATCGATGGACGGGTAGATGGCGCGTTGACGTGCTCCGTCGACCTGCCACCAGAAAGTTCAGAGGCGGCGGAGTAGGGACAACGCACCACGATGGCTCATTTACGTGTCAACGACCAGTTGATAGTGACTGGTTTCTGCAGACTCTCCTGAGTCGCTCCGGCTCGCGTCGATTCGGTTCGTTTAGCTTTTAATCCTATCGTATTGCAAAGAACGCGTACTTATACTCTGGTACACACGTGATAAAGAACTTAATCTCTCAAAATCTTGGGCATGAAAACGAGAGGTGTAACACCTACTTTTCTCTTTAAAGGAAGCTATTTGTAGGTAGATTAATGTTACACCTCGTAGTTTTGTATGTTGAGATTTGAGCTACCTTTCAGGAGGTATATGAGATTAGATATGCTTATCTTATGGTTGTGAGGGTTTAAGTTCATATAATAAGCTATGGAAGGATTGAAGGGCAAGTGAATCAAGGAGATTAAGTTTCTGGAACTTTG
>NC_081343.1:12566238-12634223 GCF_029784015.1 Lycium ferocissimum | reverse complement strand
ATTAAATCAACTAAAACCCTTTAAACCCCTGACAACTAGGTCGTTTTTTTTAAATCGTAGCCATGTCCGGGAGGTTTTACAGCGACCCATGAAAATAAGGATTTCCCGACAAAGAAAGTAGATACGATGTAGGAATGAAATCCATGCAATAGCTTTCGGAGTTTCTTCTTCCACTTTAAAAGTTGGATCATAGATCAAAGGCCTCATTGGATAATAATATCCATCCTTTGATCAACGAATGATGTGAACATCTTTAGATGTCATAGTGATAAATTCTTCAAGTCTCTCCAATTGCATCAAAATATGACAATGCCTAAACAAACCAATTCTACAATCACCTTTAATACCATATTGTTTAGGAATTTGAACTCCTAATTCTTCAAGTTCTCGCCATCCATGAGAGAACTTTCCCACAACTGCATAATCAAGTTCTTCAATGGAATTCATATGTAAAACTTCATCTTCTATCCAAGTAACCACTTTCTTTCCATCTTTTGTCACTACAGGCTTGATCTCTATGGGTTGAACATCTTCTTTGGTCGTGTGCATGGCTAAATCAAGCGGCTGCATGTTAACAAGATTGGCATACGTTAGGGTTTTATCTAGGGTTTTATTTTGATTCCCTACTGTAGAAGGATCTGTGCTCGTGGGTGAGGGTTGTAATGGAGGAAATTGAGATGAGTAAGCAATATCATGACCAACCACCGGTGGTGATTGGCCGCCGGCCACCATCATGACACTAAGGTTTACTCTCTTTTAGGGTTTTGCATGGAGAGAGAAGAGAGCTTTTCTAACCCCGGTCAAATATGCCTTTTTATATATCTAAATATATTTAACCTTACATCACCTCCAATGCTCAATTATCACGCGTTACCACTGTTAGAACCCGTATTTTTGTACTTTGGAATAATCCGGATTTAATTATGATAAGCTAAGGACAAAACTATTCCGGGATGCAAGGTCGGGATTTTTGACCTTCGATTTTATTTTGAGATATAAGTTGTGCATGAATTTGTTGGTATGGAACAATTAGGAAAATTTGGGACCAAAAGTGATAAAATTGGAAGTTAGAAATCATGAATTATTGGCCCATGGCCGTGTGGCATAAAGTGGTGCCCACACAATTTTGTGTCATCTTTTAATTGATCCAACACATTAATGTGGGCCAAGATTTTTGTACAACTCAAAGAGGGGATTAAAAGATGACCACTAGTCATGCTTTAGTTCATTCAACACTTGCACAAAAAAAAGTTGAAGACCTCTCCATTGAAGGAGCTCTCGGCCAGCCCAAGGAAAAATCACCTCCCATTTCTTGTCCTTCTAAAATTATTTTGTTGATGTAAACCCACTATATTGAGGTCCCTAAGTAGCGTGGAAGCAACGTTGGAGTGATCAACCCATTATTTTTCATCTTTTGGAAACCCTAGCTATTGGGAAATTGAAGAAGAAAGGTAAGAATTGATTATGTTTATGTGTTGTAGAGGTTGTATGTATGTTGTAGTATGCTAATTGGATGGAAAATCATGAAATATGGAATGTTGGAAGTGAGTTGTGTATGTGGTGTGTTCTAGCTAGTGTAGTGTGTGTGTGTGTTGTGTTGTATTGAAGTGATGAATTAATGTTTAGTTAGTATATTATGATCATGGTAAGGTGAAGAACGATTGAGAATTATCCATATATGTATATGTGTAGTGTTGGTCGAAATGGGTCATATTATATGACAATGAACGAATCGATATCGCTTAATGTTTTAGTCGTCGTCGCTATGAATTCTATGTTGGAAATGAATGTTTAGTGACTCAAAATGATATTGTGATTGTTGCGGACTGATTTGGAGATTATTGTACATTTAATGTAAATCATATATTGATGAGAATAGCATCGTTAGAATGTAAATTGTGGATACAATCATGATTTGAAAAATGAGGAATAAGTTGAAGTGAGGTTCTCGGTTTGGGGCTGTTTTTAATTGAATTGGAGAAAATTTTGGATTGTTGGAAATGCTGTATGAATTGCTTATAATGTCTTTAAATATTGTTGGTATGGGTTCGGGTTAGTATGTGAATGTATAAGCGTCGACGTTGGCTTGAATGCAAGTCGTCGAATGAATTTATGAAAGTTGTTGAATGATGAAAAAGAAAGCTATTATTGTTGTATTGCTTTCCGGATTGGTTGTTGATGTTGCTAGGTTGGTTATTGTTGTTGTTGTTGATTGTTTTGGCCGAGTTAAATTCTGGGGTGACCTGTTACGGCAATCTTTGCCCAAATTTACGTAGAATTAGGGGCGAAATTGGAATTTAATGCCCAAAAAGTCTTTAGCTAATGTTTGGCATTTTATGGCTTGTTTATAGATCGTGGGCAGCCCGAATCATAGGTTGGATTTAGCTTGAGTTTGGATCATTTTGGAGAGCGTTTGAGGTATGTAAAGTAACCTTTCTTTTTGGCATGCCTTAGTTAAAGTAGGCTATGATACGAGCCTCTAGGAAACTCTATTCTCGCAATCCGAGCTTGTCTATGATTCGCATGTGTTTCCTTGGTATTCTTGTGCTCATATGCCATAACATTGATCCTTATATCCTTGGAATTCATAATTTGTAAAGATTTCATGAAAGCTGATTTTTGGTCTTAAAGCTTATTCTTTAGCGATTCCAAAAGTTCAAACGCTCATAACTTTCCCAGAAAAGCTCGGATTGCTTTGAAATTTTCGTGGGAGTTTGTATGATATGGAATGAGTATGCTTTTCATAGGCGGGCCCAGTTCGGGTCTACACCCGTCTGTGGGCCCCGCGACGTTCCTTTATGAAATTTCGATAACTTTTAAAAGGAAATGTTGTAATTATTATTCCGATTTCAAATATGACTATTTTACTTATCTTTTGGATTATGACAATAATTTTATGCATATGATTTTTATACGTAACTATGATTTCAAAAATTCTATTTGATGCGATTTCGAGCGACGTTCGAGGGAAAACTTGACGTGACTATTATCCCGATTTCAAATACGGTCGATTACTTGTCTTTTGAGTTTATAATAATGATTCGATAACATATGATGACCTTAGATTTCACGGGCGGGCCCGGAGTTGGGTTGACGCTCGTCAAGTGGATCCCGACTTTTCTATGTTTGATTCCAACGACCTATTTTTTAAAAAGAACTTCATGTGACTATGATTTCAAACCCCGAGCATGATTACTTAGCGTTGTCGAGTTTGACATGAAGATTTCTATGCATATGATTTTGGTACGTAACCATGGGTTCCGAAGTCGATATGATATGTGATAATAGGATGATATGATGATTCTATACACCGAGACCCTCACTAGAGGGCCGGGACATGCTATGTATATGATGATATGATGATGACATGATTCTATACACCGAGACCCTCGCCTAGAGGGGCGACACGCTATACACCGAGTCCCTCACTCGGGGCGGGGACACGCTATACACCGAGTCCCTCACTGGGGCCGGGACACGCTATATGTATGTATATATGAGATGATGATATGATCTTACTTACCGGTCTCTCGCTAGAGGCGGGACACGCTATATGTATACGCGTATGTGCAAAATGATTGTCGATTGGTATATGATATGAACATGTATGAATTATGATGTCAGAAGGTAAGTTTTGTGGTTTCAGTTCTTGTATCCATGGCTCCTACTCCTTATTTAAAGTACGATTCTACTACTTGTATTTCTGCTTTACATGCTCGGTACATATTAAAATCGACCCCTCTTCGGGGGGCCGCGTTTCATGCCCGCGAATACGAGGCACACGCTTGGTGATCCACCGGTTTAGGACACCCTCTTCTGCTATTTGAAGTGCTCCCTTATTCCGGAGCCTACTTTTGGTATATATTCGTCCGTTGCATTTGTATATATTTGTTCATGGGTACGGCGGGGCCCTGTCCCGTCATATGATTACGTCGGTCTTTTTAGTCCGTGGACATGTTTGTGGGTTGTGCCTACTTCCGTGCTTTGTTGTGTTTGTATATGTTGTGTTTGGGTGATTCCATTCGCCGCGGCGGCATTGTCGGCCCGCATATGTATATATGTTGCTCTGTTGGCCCTGTGTGGCCTTTGTTGGTATTTTCTGTGTGCAGGGTTATTTTGGATAGTCCGTAAAACAAAGGAAACTCTGCCGAAATTTTTCTGGAAATCTGTATATATTTGAAACACAGCCTTGTCAAACTTCTCGTTATATACCCTCGAATGTGTTTGATATAATCACGAGGCGCGTGGGTGCCCAGATCTGGCACTAGTCACGGCCTACGGGGTTGGGTCGTGACAACCACATATTCATTCCAACTTGGCCATAGGCCGGAAAGTGCAACTGATGCTTACTCAGACTTCCTGCTCCTTACATTACCTCGTAACCGCATGCAATATATGCAATGATGCCAATGAATGAAAACAAGGTCATGAATTATGCCCTTAGTGGCGTAGCACTATTATGCCTTCCTTCAATCCACCCAATGCAATTCTCTTACTAACAAGAATAACAATTATATGAATATTGCAATATACTTGACAATAAATATGGAAATCAAATATACCTAGGAATAATTAATCTAGACAATGGAATACCCTTTTTAACCACGACAATTAATCTCCTCCTATTCTGTAACGCGTAAACATCACAATAGTAGCACTTAATACCCAATTACATATTCGTTGTTACCCTAATTACTATTCGCTCATAACTTTCGTTAAATTGTGAATATATCCATCCAAACTCCGTGTCCGAAGACCTAATCATGAAATCTCCCGTCAACTCTATACGTGTATATAATCCACTAATCAAATTCTAACTCAAGTAAATCATAACCTACCTCGATGACGAACAGCTATTTGAATTTCCGTGAAATACTCGCCCTCCTAGCCCTTATCCGAATCCATGAGAGATAATAGTTGTAGGGAAGGATGTGGAGAATGTTGGAGAAGCCTCTTCTCTTGGTGTCAGGTTTTTTTTTTTCCCTTCTTGTGAAAACCTAATAGCAGCCTTGGAGGGTATTTTTATTAAAGAGGAGGGTGAAATATAAAACCGAGTATAGAAAATGCGTCCACTGGTCCGTGATGTCCGCTGCGGTGGATGTCGGGTTCGCTATAGCGAGACCACTGCGCAAAGAGTACTCTGGTCGCTGTAGCGGACCATCTTCTGCCCGGGCCCACGATTTTTCAACTCTTCCTGAAACTGATTTTTCCCACTATTAATCATTTAAACATCCCATGGGGCTTACTATTTAAGATCATAGACCTAGATTAGGCATGGGTTTGCGAATTATTAAATAACGACTGGGCGGGTCATTACATGAAATGGATGAGAAGTATGGTCTTGAAAAGTCAAAGCGTAAGAGCTCAAGTGTTACATATTTCATCATTTACGTGTGGAAGTTTTTTATGCTATTATTGATTTTCAATCACAGAGCTTAAATATTGTTTTAATGAAGTGAATACTGATTTACTTCTTGGCATAGGTAGTTTGAGTCCCGAGATTTGTTTTGCAAATTATGATAAAACAAGATCATGAAGCTTGCTACGTATTATGCAAATGAGTTCGGTGCTTCCAAGCTTGATAATCTTAGGTTTGATCTTGAGAATTATATTTACTATGTGAGAGAAGTGGACAATGCTTTCTCAAATTTGAAAGGACTTGGAGATTTTTCGTTGGCGTTAGTTAAAAAAAAATGCAAAAGAAATGGGGACTTGTCTATTTTCTTGTGAAGTTAAGCTTGATATTACCCGTGGCTACTGCAACAGTCGAAAGAAACTTTCCTCAATGAAGTTTATTAAAAATGACTTGCGAAGCAGAATTGGTGATGAATTTTTGCTAAGCTTCTAATTTTTTTTTTTTCGTAAAACAACTAGCATGATACTAGTTGTGAATTTATTGATAAAGAGAATCTGTACAGAGAAGTAAAACAAAATAAGGCAAAAGTGCCTATGAAATGAAATAAACAGCCAAAGCATCAACTCTAGTCTAACTGCAAACTGTCCAAATTTCTAGGGAAACGGGCCCACAAGGGTTAAAGGGGAAATTCTATGGTGGAATATGCAATTCAAGTCTAGATGATCAAAACCGACTAATCAATTGCTAGATTACCTCAAGATTAAGCTAAATTCGGATTTAAAGTGACCCCCAAATTTGGGTATGAACCCTAACTTTTAAATCCACAAATTAACCTCTAATAATGGAAGGTATAAGCTTAACAACAATGAATACATCAGATTCTAGGGTTATACTAGCCAATTTCATCAACAATTTCTATTTAGGAAATCTAAAACCCATTTTAAGAATTTATCATAAAACCCATCTTTCCCTCTTTGATTCTAGTGATTTCTAGCATGGATTAATGATTAAGGAAGGTAAATAATGAATTCTAAGACCAAGGATCTTACCTTTATGAAGATTCGGTCCCAAAGCTCTCAAAATCGCCTAAGTATGCTTAGAAATGGATAAAATGAGATGACAAGGGTTTAAGGGTTTTTAAATTAAGGAAAAAGAAATAAATCTGCTCGTAACCTACTGCAGCGGTAGGTCGTTCGCTGCAGTGCACCCGCTATGGTTCTACAAGAACTGCTACGGCGGCCACCATAAAACTCACCCAGCCGCTACGGCGGCTGGCTTGACCGCCATCACGAGTCCGCCACAGCAGATGGTCGTCCGTCGTGGCGACCAGCCACAAACTCACAGAACACACTATAGCGGTCGGTCCCTCGCTATAGCGGGATAGCTACCGCGGTTCTGGTGCCACTGCTGCGGACACCAGACACCATAATTTTTCTGGTTTTTGATTAGTTTTATCTCGAAATCCGACTATCACCCGAGGCCCCACATATACAAAAAAATCATGCATACACACACAAAAATGTGCTACGAACTCACCCGTGACCTCTGATTTTCCAACGGAAGTCTATTTGACCAAGTCAACCCCCAATGGCCTAACACCAACTTTCCAAACCAAGTCCCAAAACGCTACCAAAAGCCTTAGAAACGAACCAAACTTGCCACCTAGTCACAAATGACCACCCGAACCTCTCAGAATCGACGAAATTCCAAAAAAAAGTCCATTTACCCAAAAGTTAACTTTGAGTCAAATGATTTTCACTGAAAGGCTCAAATTTCCAACAGTCATACTAATACTCGCCCGATGACCTCGGGACTGTCTCACCTGTCCTTGCTGGTCAAAATCATACAAATGGATCTCAGTAATGGGTTAAAAGCGCCATAGCGACCGAACGGGTCATTACATCAGATACCAGTTAAACAATCGTTCGTCCTCGAGCGAAGAAAGAGAGTATAAGAGCTGACGATAACCAAGGAATCATAATCATAACAGCACGAAAGCCTCCTGGCATGAAGTATGCCATAAAAACTGCCCTCGCACCTCATCAGTCAACTTCTCTAACTTAGCCCAAGGACGCAATTTTCATATTCGAATTTCTCTCACAACTGATCCCCGAATAAAAGAGCCGCCTTTACCAGAATTCTCTAATTCGATAAAACCATACCCCTGGAAGCGATTAGTAGGTGCCATGAACATTTCTCAAAATAGCACAAACCTTAGACATAGACACGATCGTAGCCTACTCTGAACTGGTATAATACCTTGATTCCACTAACTTTCCTTTCACACTTTCTAAAGCCGTTCTTCTCACCACGATTTCTTAATAACAAAACAACGCAAGCACGAAATCATGACTTACTCTTGCCATAAAGAATTCTTACTTTATCAGAGAAACTCCAAGCAATCCCATCAAGCTGATATTACTCATTGCGAACTTCGCTAGTTTCAAGTCTTCTTAAACCTTCAGATCACAATGTTGCAGGTATACCACTATATGCCTCGCTGGGCCAAGCCCGTAGGAAACCATCTAATCACTCTAAAGACCTATAGCAACCATGGTACCTCCTCACATTATTAGAACGCACCGATGCGAACCAAAGACACCTTTCGGAGTAGCTGTTATCAATAAAATATCATCAAGTCCATTTGCAAACCCTGAATAAGATTGATAACCTATTGATAGTTCCAAGTGCATTTTTGTTTTGATGATTGTCAAACTGTTTCAGAACCAGATAAAGACCATCTGTAATCTGCTTTCTATGTAGCTTGCATTATTGGCAGAGACAACTGTAAAGCCGAGCCACTTGCTGCACAGAAGTACAACTGTGAGTTGGCCCATGCTTTAGGTCAAATTGAAAAGTGGTCTTTTTTCACCCCACATGCTTCCACTATATATACAACATGATTGCAACATATTTGGCAGACTTGAAAACCTAATCTAAATCATGTAGATGCCGACACAAGTTCTCAAGATCTCTCAAGAACAAAGTCACCTACAAGTTGAAGAACCTGATCCAGACACAAGTTTTATTCTAAGTTCTTGATACTGTTGTGAGCCTTTTGTTCGTTTGTGCTTAAATTGTAAACCTACTCTTCTCTTTAAAGGAAACTGTTTGTAGGTAGATCAAAAGTCTCAAAGGGTGCTTGTTGGAAGTGTGTTTTCTCAAGCTATTGAGTGGTACATTAGGTTAGGATTAGTCTAAGTGTATTAAGGTCCTTAGCTAGAGTTAGCTAAGTGGAATGGCTTGCTATCGGAGTATTGCAAGTGTGGAGGGACTACGGGGTTTAGTTCCTATGTTGCAAAAGCGTCATTGTAAGGGTAAGGGATTATGGGAGTTAGTTCCTAGCTTACGGTAGAGTTGTAACCTGAAGTTGCTAGTGTAGTGGAGTTGAAATCTTAATGGGGTAGGTCATGATTTTTAATCCCTTGAGCAAGGAATTTTCTTCGTAAAAAATCTTGTGTTGATTCTTGTACTGCACTGCATAAGAGAGCTGGCACACAACCAGATCCCTCATATACTGTTTGGTGGACGCACAGCCTACAATAATTGGTATCAGAGCGGGTTCTTTCTAAAAGGTTAACACCTAGAAAGGATCTTCTTCATGGCCAGTTCACTAAACCAAATGAATGGAGAATGCATCACAAGTCCTCCAAGATTTAGTGCAGAACACTATGACTAGTGGAAGGCTAGAATGGAAGACTTCATCACTGCTGAGGATCCAGGACTGTCAGACATTATTTTGATGGTTCTTGTGCTTTTTCTCACAAAAGTCATACTCTGCATAAAGACCAGAGAGCTAAGCGTATCCTTCTTTGAAGCCTTGGATAAAAAGAGCACAATCTTGTTTTTCCTGTAAAGCAGCAAAGGAAATCTAGGAAGCTCTTGAAAGTACATGTGTTGGAATAGATAAAATCAGCAAAAAGCTTGGATCTCTTAAAATGAATGATGATGAGACCACTCAAGATTCAAAAAGAAGAAATAGTCTTGATGACGAGAGCAATAGTGAGTCAAGTGATGATGACTTAGAAATCACATATCTCACTTATAGATTTCAAAGAATCGTTCGGAAAAATGTTGAATCCTTGAAGAGAAGGCGCAACAGTAAAGATCTCAAGGATAACTCCAATGACACAGCTATAGGAAGTTAGATATCTATCAAAAGGGTTACAAGGAGAAGGGCAACTGAGAAATTGATGAGGAAGGCCCTAACTGCATGGAGAGATTCAATGAGGGAATCCGAAGCTGAAGTTGACTCAAGTAGTGCATCTAAGGGTGGAGTAAATCATGAAGCCTCAACGAGTAACTTGGATCCGTGTCTCCTAAGAAAATATGGGACCTATGATGAAGCCAGCAAAAAGGAGGCAAATCCTCTTAAAAATCAGGCAGAGCTGGGAGGTCACTCTCGTAAAAGGTTAATCTCAGTGGTAAAAGGATGGATAAGTGAGCTCCATGGACTCACTAAAGAGAAGAAGGAGTTAACTGAGAAGCTTGACAGCGCCAAACAAGAGAGCTATGATATGGTCAGCATTGTAGATCTACAAGAACAAGTGGAAGAAGTTACCAAGAAAAATCATCTACTAAACAGCTAGATCAAAGAGCTGATGACTATGATTTTTGGAAGGAAGGAGATAGCAAAAGGAGATCAGGTGGGGCATAAAGGTAGTCAAGAATGTGAACCCCAAAAGATCAGCAGCCTCAATCATTCTCAAAATAAATATACTGCTAAACAAACGTCAAGAGAGGAGGAACTTGGTTCGCACCAGAAAAAGGAAGATGTAATTGGTTTAGAAGGAGGAAGCTCAAGCTTTACTGGTCATCATCCTAAGGGGCTCGATCTGATGCAGGTTCCCAAACGGAGCCAGTAGCTCAGTTTGGGGAACTGAGTGAGAAAAGGATAGTCAAAAGGTAGCATATGAAGTGATGTTGCTCAAAATCCTTTTGAAAAACTTGAAGAATGTCATCTCACTTAAGGAACTCTGAGGGGAGTGTGCGCTTTTAAAAAAAAAAACACTCTCCCGTTATATTAATTCTGCTTGCTGCTGAACAAAACGCTAAAAGGTACAGAAAACTCATAGTGA
Source organism: Lycium ferocissimum (assembly GCF_029784015.1). Lineage (NCBI taxonomy): Eukaryota > Viridiplantae > Streptophyta > Magnoliopsida > Solanales > Solanaceae > Lycium > Lycium ferocissimum. The sequence continues at coordinate 12,623,789 of NC_081343.1, read as the reverse complement.
AGTTATTTCTTCATGCTTGCTTAGTGAAGAAAGCACAAAGGGACTTGGTCCCCGTGACTCAGGTTAGTAGTCTTTCTAATGCTTATATGTACTAAATTGCTAAAATGCCATGTCATTAAAACTCCTCTCGTCCTCTTTTCAAAACTTAAGACCAAACATTAGATCTTCTCCTGAACCGAATCGGTTTTCAAGAAAACCTCGGTGATTCCTTTCTTTCTCACAAAATCTTGCCCTTATCAATCATGTCTATAAAATGAATCCGCCTCTCAAGCTGTCCCAGACATGAACAGGTCATCCTCACTCTTCAAGAACGCATTCCCTTAGAACCACAGTTACCAAAATCCTCCACACCATCTTCAGCATTGAAAGACCAAAATTCATCCTCTACACGCTTAGATTCCCTCATGACTGGTCTTTCTAACTCAAAATGACCAAACTCATGAAAAATCAGTGTGTCAACCCTTAAATCCCGTCCCTTACCGGTGGCTACTGCAACAAAGGGAATGAAATTTTTCCTCAATGCAATTTATTAAAAATGACTTGCGAAGCAGAATTGGTGATGAATTTTTGAATGATTGTTTAGTTTGTTAAATAGAGGATGAGGTATTTGAAGTGTACCTAATGATGCGATCATTGATTGTTTTCAAAGGATGACAACTTGTTGAGTGTAATTGTAATGATAATGCTTACATTTATATAGTGTTTTAAGTAGTTTGTCACTTTTTTAAATATATTAAATATCGATACTTGTTTGTTAGTTTGGCAATTGTTATACATTAGCTTGAGGTGGTTGTCCTGTCTTAAAATTTTCCAAACCCCAAACCTCAAATCTGTGCTCCGCCTCTGAGTATCACCTCCTTTAATGTTGGAGCCACCTTTAACCTTGGCCGTAGAAATTACGGATCACCTTGTGGATAATGAAAATCATAGAATTTAAATCCAGGAAAGATTCAGATTATATTAAATTCAAGATATACTAGTGCAAATAAATATTATGGGGCCAATATAATTGGATTAATTATTTAAGTCCTATAAATATGGATTTAATTTAAACAGGTCCAAATGCATTGGGCTAGCCAATTTAACTGAGTTATAAATGATGATCCCACTTTGATAAGACCAAGATATCATCTTATTCTAGAGGCCCACTTTGGTACCACGTGTCAAATGATGTGGCACACCAAGTCAAACGAATGAGACAATAGGATCACGTCACGTGTCAAAATGATGCAGCATGCTGTGTCAAAATGATGCAGCATGCTTAGTCAAATCAAAGGCTGATGAAGATGCGTCACGTGTACAAGTGACATCTTCCGGTCAATCAAATACGTTAATGCGACTTCATTCTAATTGGTCGAAAAGAGTTTTTCCTTTTCACAGCTCTTCCATCCTACAACTATAAATAGGGGTCTTATAATTCAGAAAAGAGATGATAATTCTAACATGAAACCAAAGAGAGCTCGTGGATCAAATGTTGTAAAGTTCTCTACAAGCTAAAAACATCCAAGCACTCAAGTATTTATCTAAGCGTTCTAGAGATCAGGACGAAGCTTCAAGCCCCTGAATTCAAGTACAAGTTCAAGATCAAGCTTAAAAGCCTTTGAATTCAAGTACAAGCCAAGATCAAATCCATCAAGTTCAAGATCAAGCTCAAAAGCGCCTGAATTTATTATCGAAATGAAGAATCATAGGATTCATAGAGATTGTAACACTCATAGTTGAAATCAAATAATACGATTGTTTTGATATTTTCCTGTCTTGATTATTATTTTCTCGAGGCAACGTTTATTACAAATTCTGGCTCACTCAGTGGGACAGTCCCTACCTCTCATCTCAACTTTTTGATTATCTAAGTTCTAGAACATTGAAATGGCCTCAACGAAGATCAACTCAAAATCAACTTCCTCCAAGGCTGCTGACTCCAAGTTCTCTGTTGATGTGGAAAGCATCCTCGACATTGCCTTTGGAAGCATGGGACCAGTTATGAGGAGCAAAGCAAGCTTGCTGGAACAACAAGCACTCCAAGGGATACGATATTGGATGGCTCGAGGGTGATTATGAGGGCTCAAATTCGTGGCGGAGCTCGGCCTTAAACCAGTGATAGTTCATGGAGCATATTCATCTTATTTGAGGAGCTTCAAGGGGCTTCAAACATGTATCTTAAAGCTACATACCCCTTAATGATAAAGGTTGAGCTTTTGAAGGCCTTTGGAGACCTATATGTGAAGATGATCAAGCTATGGGAAATAGCATGGAGGGAACAAGACATAACTCACTCGGGATCCTTCACTAGTGACTGAGCTGAGGAACTCCAAGCTATACGAGCCATGTTCAGGCAAGGAGAGACCTTGGAGACCCTTAAGGGACTCAACCTACTTAAAGAAAAAAAAGCTCAAATAGTTGAAGGAGAGAAGTATGAGATCAGATAAATATGTCAAGGCCGGAAGGTGAATATTTATGCAAACAGGCTATTCTTTAAAGACAAGCCATCATCCTTTGAAAAGACCACCAAAAAAGGCCCTAATTTCATTAAGGGTATTATTGTAATAGCTTTAGTAGTCTTCTTAGCTCAGTTTGTATAAAAACTATACTTGTCATTTAATGAGGGGACTTTTGATGAATTGAATGTTGACGAAGCTCTTTTGAGAGTAGTCTCCTTGTATGGAGTTTGAGTTAGCTAGGATTATCCAGTGTTAGGATTAGGGTGTATTCCCTTAGCACTTACCTTGATCATCTCTTGGGTAATCTAGGATTTGATTCTCCATGTATGAGTTTAAGTTCCCTTCTCCCTTGGATTGGTTCACGTCTGGTTGTCGATTAATCACTATTTGTGGGTTAATTATCCCTTATTTTTTCTATTCTCATCTATTGATTTCTCATATCTTAATTTCTGCCTATTTTTTTTTGCCATACAATCCCAAGTAGGATCGTATTATTTGGTATCAGAGCTTAGGCTAAAGGATTGTTCCTACAATTTTTAATCCTAGGTTCATCTTATTTTTAAAATCCTAGAAAAAAATCTAGAAAAATTTGAAAATAAAAAAGTCATAGTTGTTGTTTGATTTGAGAGGATTTGAGGTTAGATTTGAGTTCCATGTGGTCAAATACATCTAAATCCAAAGTTTTAAGTTGTTTTGACAAGATTTGGGTCAATCACCATTAAAGACCTTCAAGCTTTTGAAGAACGCAAAGTGGGTTTTCAAGAATTAGGGCTCAATTGTTTTCAATTCCTAGCAGACTTTGTTCTCCTAGTTGAAGGGAGCTTAGATCTGAAATTTAGAAGGAATTGGAGTTGTTTGGTCCTACTGATACGATATGGGATGGCTCAAGTGCTTAATTTTATCCTAGGCCTTATGCTAGAGGTCAAGTCAAGAACTTCCAAGCCTTAGAAGCCAAGTTTATAGAGAAGGAAGCCATGAAAGCTTTTGGAGACAATGAATGGAAGGCCTTCAAGATATGGAAGATAGCATGGAAAAAGAGTACAAAAGCCCAAGGCCCAATGCTTGCTTCTTAGAAGAAGCCAAACATGTGATCTATGGTTACAATTGCAAGCTTAGGCAGTCAAAGGCCGGAAGGTGGATATTTACACAATCCTTTAAAGACAAGCCATCATCCCTGAAGAAGACCAAACAAGACCTTTACTTCATTAAGGGTATTTTTATAATAGCTAGCCTAGTCTTCTTTAGCATAGTACTATGTATACTTGCTTTAGTCATTTCATTACTTAGATTATCTTGAATTCAGAATTGAGATGAATACTCCCTTGAGAGTGATAGTTTGTTTAGCTAGGTAGTTATAGATGTAGTGTTAGAGATAGTTGATTATGGTGGATTCCATTGTTGGCTATTGAACCCTTTCCCTTGATTTTCATGAAGAGCTATTCATTTGTGGAATCATTTAATTACCTCTTGCCTTGAATTTCAATTAGTATATGTTCTTTTAGGTTTTTGATTCAATTGGGAGGATTTGGATTCAATTCTAAGTTTTCCCATAAATTCAATCCTAGTTGGGTCTTGCTTCTATCCCTCCATTCTCAACCCAATTTCTTCACTTCTCATCTTTGATTTCTTACTATCTTTATTTTTCGTGTTTTGTTGATTGAATCCGTGTCTTCCACAAGATAATGTATCATTTGGTATCATAGCAAAGGTAGAAGGATTATTTCATCATTCTCATCCTTGGTTCTACAAAAAATATTCAATATATATATATATATATATATAGAAAATTCAAAATTCCAAAAAACCTAAAAAAATTTGTTGTTGTTTGGTGGATTTGAGGTTAGAATTGAGTTCCTTTTGGTCAAATCCATCTAGATATCAAATTTCAATAAGCTTGGACAAGTTTTGAGAAATCACCATTGAAGACCTTCAAGCTTTTGAAGAACTCAAAGTGGGTGTTATTGATTTGGGCTTAATTGAGGTTAATTTGTATTGGGTTTTGTTCTCGTAGTCAAAGGGAGCTTAGATCTAAAATTTGGAGCAAAACCAAGTTTATTTAGCCCTAGAATTAATTTTGAGTGTTCTTCATGTTCTTGAGCATCTTCATATATTCATCTTGAAGAAGAATGCACAAAAAGGGTGTTTGATCCAAATAATTTTTGGATATAATTCAAAAGTTGTTTTTCTACCCCAAAAGAGCAAATACTAGATTGTGTTGGGCCAAACAAGTCAAAGAAGTCAAAAAAAGTCAAAAAAAAGGGGGAAAAGAGAGGCACGTGGCCATCCACGTGCCACATGGACCAGATATGTGGCCACGTGAGCAGCCACGCAGCTCACCCACGCAAGAAGGAGCATTTTTTTTGCTCAGTGTTTTTGGCCACGTAAAGGGACGTGGCCCACGCAGCCCCAAAACAGGCCACCCAGAGGATTTTGGCCCGACTTTAAGGGGGTTTATCTTCGTGTGTATAAGAAGTTATGGGATGCATAACCTATCTGAATTAAAGTTTCGCGAGTCTACTTTTCAAATCAATAAACCGTTCGTCAATCAGAATTAACGTAAAACAAGTTACATACATTTTAAAAAGACGCTGCAAGCAGCTCCCATTTTTTTTAAGTGTTAAAACTACTCCAATTTTTTTCTCTAAGTGTTTGGCCAAGGTTTGTCTACTTCTTATCTCATTTCTTTGATTCTCTAAGCTAATTAACAACTGGTAATTGTTAATTAGTTCTTGAGTCCTATTTCTTTCGTGCCAATTATTTTTCAAGCTTTTCTCGTTTAAATTTTGTTGAACTTCTTTGGTTCTTTCTGCTTGATTTTTGAGTCATCCTTTTTTCTAATCAACAAGAATCTATTCTTCCACAAAGAATTAGCAACCTTGTGAATTGATTTGGGATTAGCGGTTCGTTGCCAACTTTGGAAGAAACCCTAGGTTGAATGAGGTAAGGCTTGAGTGCAAACATGAGTGACGTAAGAAATTTTACTACTAACATTATTTGCTAAATTTTGCAGGTATGATGTCTAGTCTTGGAGAACATTTCAAAGAAGGGAAGGACCAATGGCTATCATGAGTTCACTTACTCTCATTCATAAACACTTGGTTGGGATAAGGAAGAATATGGGAGAAATGAAGAGCAAATAGGAAGTTTGGAGTCTAGGTTAGATCAAGTTGAGAGCCCGAGTTGTGTTATGAGTCTACAAGGCTTATATCAAGAACCTAACATATTTCACAATCCTATGAGCCCTCTCTATGACGACATGGTTTAGGGAGATATCAAGAAGGTGTACATGCTAGAACAAGGGGACAAGAGTGTTGAAATGTACTTCGATGAGTTTGAGAACTTAAGGATGAGATCTAAGGTCGAAGAGCATTAGAACTTCACGGTGATAAGATTTGTGTTTTTAACTTAAATCATGAAATCTCTAAACGTATAAAGCTAAAAATATAGAAGCTTAGGGGATGCTTTCCATGATTGAAGCGGGATTAAAAAAAGGAAAGGTCCTATAAGCAAAATGGAATTTTGGGAGATCAGTTCCTTTCTGAAGAGCATGAGGAATACAAAATTAAGAGGAGTGAGGGAGAGTCATGTGACAACACTAGAGCAGAAATAGGAGAGGATGTGTGGAGTGATGTGAGAGGGTTGTCACAACCTATTTCTAACTCATGTAGCTTTTCTTTTTCCTCTAGTTGTCTTGATGGTGCAGGTATTCTTGGAGGCAAGACAAATGTTGAACCTCAAACTTTGAATCTTGAGCTGGTTGAAGGCTTCCCGAACGAGCAAATGCGCTTCAATGTTGAAAACCAAGGTAAAGAAGATATTGTGTGTGAAATTCTAGGTAAAATAGCTAATCTCCACTCTCCAATTATTGTGAATGAGAATGATAACTTGAGTATGAGTAATAGCTTTTCCTTATGCTTGAGTGTGAGCTTAATGAGTCTTTACCATGTGTTGAACTTAATGGGTCTTTAATGATTATTGACAATGTAGTTGATGTGGGCGTTTCAACACTAGTTGATCATATTGATGACCGAATTGATTCTTCTTGTGAGATCGATTTATGTCCACCTAGTGTTGACGCTTGTGATGAAAATAGTAGTGCATTGTCATGTCATATGATTGCTTACCCACTAGTTGATCCTATTGATGACCGGATTGGCTCTTCTGGCAAGATCAATTGAGTCCAACTAGTGTGGACACTTGTGTTGATCAAATTGCTTGTAATGTTAATCCACTATTTGAGGAATTTTGTGTTGTGCTTAATGAACCTCAAATTAATGATGATCTTGAACTAGCTGATAATGTGGAAGATTATGAATATGACACACCACCCTTATTTGATACATATGAAGATGAGTCCATTGATCTTGCCTTGTTAATATTTGGTGAGACTCAAGGCTATCATAGTGTTGTGTGTCATGTAGATAGTCATGAAATGCAAAGTGCTTTGAAAAATGATGTTTATCTTTACGAGAGCGAAATTACATGTTTTGAATCCTCATCTCTTATTGATTGTCCTCACTTTAAAGATAATGTCTTATTTGGTCACATGACTTGTGAAAATGATGTACCTAGTGAAATGCATGTTAATATTGAGAATGTACCCACCTTTGGAGACTACAATAACCCACTATGAGATGACGAGACCCTTCCCAGGGAAGGTATTTCCTCCTTGAGGGATTGTGATGTGAAGCTTGGTCATGATGGCAAAAATGGGGTGGGCGAAGTTATAAATGCCCTTCTCGATGACGGAAAGTCCTTGAGGGTTTGTGACCGACTTGATGGACCAATGCCATATTAGGAAAAGGCTTTCGAAAATGAAGAAGGATCTTTAAAGAAGGGGAACAATATGCAAGGAAATGAGCCTATATTTTGGAAGGACTATGCTAAATCTTCTAACCTAAAGGGTGAGGAGATGCTATTTGAAGCTTGGCATAGGTTCAATGAGCCTAAAGGTACAACTCTCTCTTTCGATAAACTTGGTTATTTGATTGACTTGTTTGTGAAGTGTCATCAAAGGGGGAGTCTTAAAGAGGATAACCATTGGTGGGAACCTCATAGAACAACAATTTGGTATGAAGTCACAACTTGTACTTCCTTCACGAACGGTATGTATTTGTGGCTCATGCTTATTCTTGGTCTTTCTAAAGCCATGAAGGTAACCTCTTCGTGTGATGAGTATGGTAGTTACACGTCTAGTCATTCATGTAATTCTTTCCTAGTGTTATTACTTTGTGTCATGTTGGGCTTGCATGGAACGTGTGAGCAAAATAGTGTGGGGGATACCTTTGTATTTGACCTAGGTGTTGACTTGAGAGTGATTCCTTTCCTGGGATGGGCTAGTGTAATGATTACACTCTTAACTTGGGATGGTTTTGTTTGTGATGTTGCACTTAGCCGTGGGGGAGATCACTTATTGCTTGATTTAAGGGGAAATATGTGCTTATTGATTGCTAGGAACAATGGGAACTTGCATGATTGTTATCCAAAATTCATTGGTGCATTTGATTTACCCCTTTGTCCCATTATCTTGAATAGCCAAGTGTCTTGGGCATTATTTGGATACATATTCTTTTTAGATCCATATGATTCTTGGTTATATCATAAGAGTGAGCCATTTAGTGTGTTGGTTGCATGCTATGCTTGCTTTAGGTATTATCATTTGCCTTATGATGATTACCTTGTTTGTTTGGTGAGAGGATATGTACTCTTCTATGTCTTGCAAGGTGCGGATTCGAGGACGAATCCTTTTGAAGAATGGGAGGATGATACGATACGGGATGGCTCAAGTGTTCAATTTTATGCAAGGCCTTGTACTAGAAGCCGAGTCAAGAACTTTCAAGCCTTAGAAGCAAATTTATGGAGAAGGAAGCCATGAAAGCTCTTGGAGAAAACAATTGGAGGGCCTTCAAGCTATGGAAGATAGAATGGAAGAAGGGTACAAGAGCCCAAGAACCCAAGGCCCAATGCTTGCCTCTTAGAAGAAGCCAAACGTGTGATCTATGGTTACAATTTCAAGCTTGGGTAGTCAAGGCCGGAATGTGGCTATTTACATAAGAGGATATCCTTTAAAGAAAAGCCATCATCCTTGAAGAAGACCAAACAAGGCCCTTACTTCATTACGGGTATTTTTGTAATAGCTAGCCTAGTCTTCTTTAGCATAGTAGTATATATACTTGCCTTAGTTATTTCATTACTTAGACTATGTTGAATTGAGTATTGAGATGAATACTCCCTCGAGAGTGATAGTTTGTTTAGCTAGGTAGCTATAGATTTAGTGTTAGGGATAGTTGATTATGGTGGATTCCATTGTTGACTATTGAACCCTTTCCCTTTATTTTCATGAAGAGTTGTTCATTAGTGGAATCATTTGATTAACTCTTGCCTTGAATTTCAATTAGTATAGGTTCTTTCAGGTTTTTTATTCAATTAGGAGGGTTTGGATTCAATTCGAAGTTTGTCCATCAATCCAATCCTAATTAGGTCTTACTTCTATCCCTCCATTCTCATCCCAATTTCTTCACTTCTCATCTTTGATTTCTTACTATCTTTATTTTTCGCATTTTGTTGATTGAAACTGTGTCTTCCACAAGCCGGATCGTATCACCTACATTGAATTTTGAATTTTTCTTGGTGTTCTTGAGTATATTCATATATTCACAAAGTAGAAGACACCAAAGAGGAAGGTTTGATCCAAAACTTTCTCAAGTGCAAGTGGAAAGCTATTTATTGGCACAAAAAGAGCAAATACTAGGCTGTCTAGGCCCAAAGAAGTCAGCAAATCAAAGAAATCAAACCCAAAGTTAAAGGACAACAAGTACCAAGATGTCTTCACCTAAGACTTGTACGGTCAAGGGTACAGACAATATAAATTTTGTATGGCCCGTATTATTCCCACCATATCAAGTCCCCAAGAAATTGAGCTTACTGTTTTTTGACGTTTGAGATACGGTCCCACAAGTACGGCCTGTACATATATTGTACCTGCCGTACTTTTTCAAGAGTTCCACCATACAAAGTTGAAGGGCAACCGTACATTGTGACCATATAACATATACTGACCGTATAAGTGCAAGGCTCCACCGTATTTTTCATTACGGACCGTAGAAGGGAGGTACGTCTACTATATTCTTGGTTCGATTTTAAGCCTCAAATCTCATTTATTTCACTTCAATTTTTCAAAATTTCCTTGTGCGTTAATTGTAGTTGGTTTTGTGTCCCTATTTCTTAGACAGGACGCAAAAAATAAAGTATAGAATTTTCAAAAATTTAATTATTTCAGATTGATACCTTAGATCAATTGGACTTTTAAGTTCGCGTTTTCAAGTTATCACAGAATCAACCTCGAAAGTTTATTTATTTCCCTATTCTAGCATTTTGTTTCTTGTTTCTCTCAACTAGTAGGCATTTAATACTTGCTCCTACTTGTGTTTAGTAGTTCTTGTGTCCTTATTTCTTTTGTGCTAATTCTTTGGTGCTTTTCTCGTTTATTTCTTTGTGAATTTTTGGCTCTTGTCTATTACTTTTACTAATCTGTTTCTTGGTGTCCCATAAACTCCATTCCGAACCGATACATGGTTCTATCTTAGGCTTATTTGAGTTGGTGGTTCACAAGTTACGGAATGCCTCTAGAGTGGTAAAAGGCAAGAGGTTGAGAGCATTTGAGTGGTGCTAGGCCAGCACAAATGAGTGCAAACACGAGCGTGGTGAGGAAATTTTATTACTAACTTTTTTTGCTTGTTTGTAGGTACACGAAGAGGAGACATAAGGAAAGGATTTATAAAGAATCTGAACTTGAAACCTTGAGAAGGGTTTTCTTGAAAACCCTAAGATTATAGTGTAGAATCTTGTTAAGAATCCATGTATATGTGTTAGAATTACTTAGAAATATATGGGAGGATGAGGAGAGGAGATAAAAGTCATGCTAGGGCATGGAAAATTGAAAAACAGAATAAAAATGCGGAAAAACGCGATTTTCATGAACCTCGGGTGCGTTCGTGTTGGTATCTGCACCGCAGATGGCCTTCTGCGGTCGTAGACACTAACGCACTTTTGAAACAGAATGTTGGAAACTTCAGGACAAAAACTTTGGCCCAAATGCATTGGGAAATGCATCGTAGATGGCCATCTGCATAGCATATCGCGTTCTGTGTCGCAGACGCTTGTCCGGCGGACTGCTCTACGACTCTTCAGTAAAACTGCCATAACTTTCTTTGTAAATGTCCATTTAACCTCCACAATATATGGATAGAAAAGAATTTCAAAGGCCTACAACGTTTTTTAAGGAAATTTTCCCAAATTCCCAATTACTAAGGGGTTATTCTAGCTTAAAGTGAGGCCTTGTGCAAACTCACTTGAAAACATGCTCCGTAGAGTAGTTTCTTAATTTTCTTTGTCCTAAGACTCTTCTTATGACTTGATTAGGTTTCAAAATACTTCCTACCCCTCCTATATTGGTTCCTATATTGGTTCCATTATGTAATTATCTTACAAATTAAACCTTAGCTCGAAAGTACGGGGTGTTACAACCATATTCAGTCTCCACTACGCGGTACCTAAGTTATATGGAGGGGGAGGTGAAGTGTCTAAAGTGAACCATCTCTTCAAGCTTCAAAGGAGAAGAGAAGTTATTAGTAGTAGACTTGGGCATATACCCATAAGTACAGATACCTTGACAAATGAGCTCCCTACGATTCTTAAGGCGGGGATGAGTATCCATGCTTTTGCGCGTAAGATTGCCTTTACCGTTCTTAAGGCGAGAATGAGTGTCCATCCCTTTGCATCGAAAGATTACCATTCCATTCTTATGGACGGGACGAGTTTCCATCCCTTTGCGCCGTAAGATTACCTTTATAGTTCGTAAGGCAGCAACGAGTGTCCATCCTTTTACACCATAATATTACCTTACCATTCTTAAAGCAGGGACGAGTGTCCAACCCTTTGCGCCGTAAGATTACCTTATCATTCTTAAGGTGGGAACGAGTGTCCATCCCTTTGCGCCATAAGATTACCTTAGCATTCTTAAGGCAGGAATGATTATCCACCTTTTTGTGCCTTAGATAACCTTCTTCGTGCAGGAGTCATCTTCTTGAGCAAGAACTTGACATTGTCGTGAAGAAAGAAAATGCAGAACAAAAAAAAAAATAACCTTGCACTTTAGTTCTTCAAAGTTGGCCTCTAAGCTTTTGCTAGAAGATCTCACAAATTTGTGCTCTAAGAATGAGAAGCAGATCTCTATTTATATGTCACACCCCAACCTAGGTGAGGCCTGATTGGCACCCGACACCTGAATAGGGCCGAGCGAACCAAACTATAACTCACATCATCTATGTCCAGAAGGACAAACAAGGCCAAAATATGAATATGATATCTTGCATAAATAAACACCTGACCACCACAATTCAACATACTGTCGCGACCTAATTTAGGATCGCGCGGGTACCTACCATTCCCACCTCGATAGGCAATCCCTCAATCAAAATAAAACATTTTCAAGTAAAGAACAAAATTCATTTCCTCCAAGATATGAATAATTAATAGCGGAAATCAACCACTATATTAAACCAAATAGCGGAAGTGATTACAACAATTAAATAAATACAATGACTCATGCTATTCCTCTGAACTAGTCTAGACTAGTACAAGAGCGACTAATGTGGATCTGGAATACAATAATAACTCTAAGAACCAAGCTCCATCCGGGAACGAAGTGGATGGAGGCCTTCGAGATAGGCACCGTGCATCTTCCGAACATTTCAACAATCAGTGACCTGAAAAACTCTACACCCCAAAAGGGATGTAGCAAGAGTAGTATCATCGACAACACTAGTACTGGCAAGCATCATATGCCGACAATGGTTAGAAGAACATATCAGTAAAACCGTTCACAAATAAGCATGGTAAGTAAAACTAGGTCAACAACATACCTTACCTACTGCTTGTCACAACAACAAGGACTCCTAATCTCCTTAACTTTCCCTTAGTGATCTGATTGCTCAACTTACATACACACTCTTTTTATCCCCCTAATACACACAAGGCAATTTTACACAAGTATCACAATTCAACTATCATTACGCTTGTTGACACCTGATTTTCACCGCATTGAATGTATATTTTAATTTCCATATTTCCCGACTCCAAGAACGGGGGAGGATGCCTTTAGAAAATTGCAAATTCAAAGATCCCGAGAAAATGGCAAAAATTGACGTTTAATTATTATTTTTCATAAAAATTAATAATTTATGAGAAATTACGAGTTATTTACCTTCACAAATGTGATTTGAAAAGAAGATACGCATCCTGTTCCGTCTAGCTCGGGAAAGTTGGTGATTTAAACAACATATGAATTACGGTACTCTTGACCGTATTTTCGCATTTTTTAAATATTGCTCGAAACTACGTCAATATTGGGTTCGTATCGAAACTCATATTTTAAAACGACATATAATGAACTTTATTTTTATAAAATCCGAACTTACGTGTTAGTTTTATACAAATACGTAGTTTCATGAAAATTGTGTGTTTTTTATTTAATTTATGTACAAGGGGTCTTATAAATTACGTTTTGAACTAAAGAGGCCTTTTTAAACTTGTTAAATAACCTTTTTTTTTTTTTTGGGGGGGGGGGGGGGGGTATATAAAGGCTGGGGACTGAAGTTTTAAAAGAAAAACTTCAGTTCCCCCCATTCTCTCTTCGTCTTCACCGAGGCATCAATGGCGACATAACCCTGGGTTTTCTTGCGATCAGTCACGACCTTTTTTCAAGGCATTTTGCATGAGATTTTTTGGTTGGGGGGGGGGGGTTGTTCCTCTAGTCGTGTTCTATCTCGTGCTAGTTTTATTTTGGTTTTTATATGATTTTTTAACTCAGTTAAGGGTAGTTCTTAGGATGTTGCAGGGTCCTTTGGAGTGCGTGATTGCCATGGGAAGAACCAAGAGTTCTTTGCCATCTTGTGCATCACACACTAAAAAAGAAAGGACCCAAGGTAATTTCCAAGGGCCTTTGTGCAAAATCAGTACGAGTTTTGGGGATTTTTATATGTTTATGTACTATTTATTACCGTTTGAATTTGTTGTTGGTCGAATTCTGTCTTATTGTATGACTGTACATTCTATTCCTGTATTTGCGCCTAATTTTTAGGGATAATATGGTGTATTTGTACGATTTTCTGGCTGGATAATACATTTTTGGTGAGGTGTGTACATTTCTGATTAAATGACAGTACTATTTTGTACAATCTGGTGAAATTCTTTATTTATTACTGAAAATTTTGAATTTTGGGGGGAATTTCTGTTGGAGGATATGATCCTAGTCCATTGGAACCCCTAGTCTGGGACTTCAGGCTATAAATAGATTGTTGTTCTTATTTTGAGGGGAGTATTTTTCTTTTTCCGAAAAAAAGCTTACATTCAATATACCAAATATATCATTCCTATATAAGCAATGTCTATATATATATATATATATATATATAGACATCGCAAAAGAATATATACTATACTAAGAATGCTTTAAAAAGGGGACAAGGTTTCCCCTCTCTGGAAAAAGAAAGGTTTTTGAGGTTCCTATTCTAGTGTTGATATTGGACTCTAATCTCCTATTTGGCCTTTAGGTTTCCCCCTAAAAAGGTAACCATTCATCCTTTTGAAACTACTCTTCATTTACTTAACATGCAAGTTAACTATTACTGTTTTATTGCTTTTTATGCATCTTTATATCTTGTTTTAGTTGTAAACTATAAACTAAGTCAAAATGTGGCTAAAGTGTTTATTAAGGTCTGTTCTTAAGTAAAATGAGTAAGTAATGTAACTTTTTGATTAGTTAAGGCACTTATGATAGGACTATGATCTTGTACAAGCTTGAAACAGATAAAAAAGGGCCTAAAATAGTTTAAAAGGGTAGAACAAGGTTAGAGCTGAGGGGTTTGAGGTTAAAGTCTGTGTTCTGATTTTGAGGTTCATTTTCTGTGAGTTATAAGGTTGTGGTCTAAGTATTAGCCTATCTAATCTTTGCAACTTCATTTTTGATTGCTTGCCTACTTTGCTAAGTTCTTTTGTTACCCCTATATGCAGTTTGCAATCATGTAAACCCTTTCCCCTTTCCATTCTGATTGTTTCTTTCTTTTTACTGAAATCTTGAATCAGTTTAGTGCTCATTTAAGTCCTAGAAATCAAGTGTTTTGACATTTTTTGCCTATTAATCCTGACCCCTCTGTTTTGGATCAGTGTTTTGCCTAAAAAATGAGTTTGCTGTTTTAAAAGATAGAAGAGAAAGTATTGAGTTTCTCCTTACACTGTTTAATACAAACTCCTTTGCTTGAAAGCTTTCTTTGATAAGATGTGTTCTGAGGTTTGTTTTTAGTCCAAATAAGGATCTTGAAGTTATTTGATTGTATTTGTATGAGTCCTTGTGTTTGAAACCCCTTATAAGATTATAGGGTGTGCCCTTCTTGTCTGTCATACTGAGTTTACTGATCATTGACCTTTCAATGTCATTGTGGTGCTGTGCCTTGGCCAATATTGTCTAGCCATTTTTATTTTAGTTTAAAGTTTCAAAACCCTCAAGCTTCATTTATTTTTTACTCTGGTTCTTGATACAAGTCCTGTATTGCCTCATGTGGTTTGGACTGCTATAAATTTGGTCCTATGGATCTACTTTGAATCACACATGTTGCCTTTGAGTCACTTGGCTCAGCTATTTGCAGAATTGTTTGAAACTTGCCTATACTCTTTGCTTACATGTTGGTATGATTCACATAGCTTCATAATCTAAAAAAAAACTTTAACAACCCCCCCTTCCCCCCCCCCCCCCGGGATACCTTTCTGTGTGGACTTAGGCTACATGACCTAACATGTGTAACTGTACCTGTCTAAGTGCCTTGAATGTTATTTGTCTCTCATTGCTCCTTGAATGTTATTTGTCTCTTATTGCTTGAGTTTAAACCTATCTGAAATTATGATTTCTTGCTGAAAATGGCACCTGAGGTCCTTCATGTGTTTAAGTTGTCTCACCTTCTTAACTACATATGCCATCTAAACTAAGATTTATTGTCTTAAATTGAACCCTTTCCTATCTAACTACTATTAAAAGTCTTAAAGTTCCGCTGGTTTCCCATGAATGGCAGTCTATATGATATGTGTTTTATGATCATCTCTGCCTTGTGTCATCACATTTCTGCACTTGTGGACACTCATTCAAAGTGCTGCACAGCTTGTAGCTCTTTAACTTCCTTTGTTGAGCCTCACTCATAGAACTTAACTGCTTGAATCTTGTGTGCTCTCATGGGAATATTGATAATTCTCTCAATTTGCATTACTTGGACATTTTTTATGACCACTAACTGCTAAAGCTAGCTATTGAAATCTCTTCTTGTTAAATTGTTCACTCATCTCAATACTTAGCCCTTACGCTTAAAATTCTGGGACTTGCTTAAAAAACTGTTGAATCAGCTTATATTCCTTGCTTGTTTTTGCTCATAAATTGTAAAATTTGCATTAGCTTGAAGCTGTCTAAGCTTTTACTTATATTCCCTATTTGAATTTGGTTATAATCAGGTAATCCTTTGTCTAAACCTGAATTTGCACACGAACCTTTGGAATCCTGATTGGAAACTGCAATTTAATCATTCTTTTAAAACCACCCTGAACTAAAAATCTTACTCTTAAGTGTACTTTGTTTACCTTCTATGTGCTACATATCTATCCCACCCCTGCTGTCATGACCCAAACCGATGAGTCGTGACGAGTGTCTGACCTCTAGCGGCCAAACACCCCTAAACTCGTATCTGAAGGATACTGAACATCAAAGGCCCGTAAATGGAATAAACTGATTTCATAAGAGGGAAACATCAGAATTCTGTACAATCTGTATATGTGTGCGTATATAACGCCTGATATATGTGCCAATATAACACCTGATATATGTGCGTATATAACACCTGTAAAGCCTCTATGGCATCTCATCATATCATATCGGCCATAATCAATATCATCATCATAGTGGTAATGCGTGTATAACGCCTATATCTCTTCTCATACTTTACATATATCTAATATTCACGTATATAACGCCTATATCTCTTCTCATACTTTACATATATCTAATATTTGCGTATATAACGCCTTCTGGTCACGGGTCAATGTACATAAATATATAATGAATGTAATGCATGAATAAACTGTATGCACAGAGCTGGCTACATAAGACTAGACCCATGAACAGAAGGATCACTCTTAAACGGGGTACGCGAACACCAAAGACTGAAGTACTTCTAATGCTTCTAAGAGTAGAGTAATATGGAAGCTCGCTTACTCGCTTGTTGGATCATATCATAGGATCATGCCAAAAGAAGGAAAGAATGGCCTTAACATACCTTGAAGTATACTCACGTCCAACTTCTACCTCTCAAACTTGCAAGTCTACAATTATGATAACATAGACCTTCGTTAGACTATTTACCTCACTTACTAACCTCCTTTAGATGCATATAGAGCTTAACGATTTGTAAACAATATTTTCCTTATAAGCTTACAACTTTTCAACTTCCCATTTAATCCAACATTAACCACAACAATAATAACAAAACTTATTTATATAATTATATACTCAATTTTATCCCCAATCATCTCTTAAAATAACCTCATGTCACCATCTTGTGCTTCATTAACTTACCACTCCCACAAATACCTCCTCTTTACTTAGATCACTAAAACTCTTGATAATAAACTCAAATACAAGGGTAGAAATCACTTACATACCTTGAGGGGTCAAAAATTCCAAGAATCACTTCAACTTCAACTCCCTAAGCTTCACAACATTGAAGAAACCCTAGAAGCAACCTTCTTCACAAGCTCGGGTTTACGGGGTCCAGGTCTTGTCAAATCTTCACTAATATGATGGAAAATATTGGGAGAGAATATATTAGGGTTTTTCTGATTTGGAAAGGAGGAAAATATGAAATAGGGTCGTGAACCACCTATTTATACTTAGAAGCCAAAAAGGCTACAACGGTCTGGTTCGACGAGCGGGTCGACGGCCTGTCAACTTGTCGACGGTCCGTCGACTTGCTCCGCCGACCTGCGCCTGCAGATGCAAGGCTGCGGGACCCCGTCGATGCCGGACATCGACAGTCCGTCGATAATGACTGGTGTTCTGCAGATTTCTCTGATTCAGTTCAGATCGTGTCGATTCGATTCATTCAACTTCTAACTCTATAAATTTCCAGGAATATCTGCTGGTACCCTCGTACACGGGGTAAGGCACTTTCTACCTCCAAACTCGACTTGGGTCTCTATTCCAAGGGCATACCCGACTAGAAAACCATAGGTTCTACCACTACGAACACGAGGGGTGTAACATTCTCCCCCCCCCCCCCCTTAGGAACATTCGTCCTCGAATGTTCGAACAATCCTGGGTTATAAAAATTTTAGCAAAGTTTTCCCTGTACTTATACCAATCCATCCTGCACACAGCAACCCAAAATAATGCCACACATGGACACATAGTATAACACACAATACCATGGCCTCACACGACCAATCATGATAACTGAAATGAAATAATACCTGAGGGTGATGATGCCTCAGACCGAACCTCCTGTACTGCTGTAAACAAATGCGGGTACTCAGTCTTCATTGCCTCTTCCTCTTCCCAAGTTGCTTCCTTAACATTCTTATTTCTCCACAAGACTTTAACGGAGGCTACATCCTTGATCCGCAGCCGACGGACCTATCTGTCCAATATAGCCACTGGAACTTCTTCGTATGGTAACTGCTCGGTCACCTGGATATCATCCACTGGTACCACTCTTGAAGGATCTCCGATACACTTATGAAGCATAGATACATGAAATATTGGATGTATCGACTCTAACTCAGAAGGCAATTCTAGCTCATATGCCACTGTGCCCACTATACGAATGATCTTATATGGCTCAATATATCGAGGGCTCAACTTACCTTTCTTGAAAAACCTCATCACTCCCTTCATAGACGAAACTTTCAGGAGCACCCAATCGCCTATCTCGAACTCTAGCTTACGTCGCCGATTATCCGCATAGAATTTCTGTCAACTTTGAGCTGTTAGCAATCTCTCTCTAATCACTTTCACCTTATCAAATGGTTGTTGAATTAAATCTGGGCCTATTAACTGATTCTCCCCGACATCGAACCACCCTATGGGCGATCTACATCTCCGCCTATATAAGGCCTCATAAGGAGCCATCTGAATACTGGAATAGTAACTGTTGTTATATGCAAACTCGATAAGAGGAAAATAATCATCCCAACTTCCTTGAAAGTCAAGTACACAAGCTCTAAGCATATCCTCAAGGGTCTGTATAGTACGCTCTGCTTGTCCATCTGTCTGGGGGTGAAACGCAGTACTAAGACTCACCTGAGTCCCCAATCCTTACTGAAAAGACTTCCAGAATTTGGCTATGAACTGTACTCCCCTATTTGAAATAATGGCTGTAGGAACACCATGAAGTCATACAATCTCCTTAAGATAAAGCCTTGCATAATCCTCGGTTGCATAAGTAGTTTTGACAGGCAGAAAGTGAGCTGACTTTGTAAGCCTATCAACTATGACCCATATCGAATCACACTTCCGCTGAGTACGGGGCAACCCTGTAATAAAGTCCATATTAATTACCTCCCACTTTCATGTCGGAATCTCCATAGCCTGAAATAGACTTCCAGGCTTCCGGTGCTCTATTTTGACCTGCTGACAATTTGGACACTGAGCGACAAATTCGGCTATATCTCTCTTCATACCATCCCACCAATAAACTTCTTTGAGATCATGGTACATCTTTGTCGAGCCTGGATGAATAGAATAGCGGGAGTAATGTGTCTGCCCCATAACCTGCTGACGGAGCCCTGCAACATTAGGGACACATAATCTGCCTCGATACCTGAGTACTCCATCACCTGTAATCACAAAAGGTGTCTTTTCCTTCTGAGCTGTTGTATCTCAGTAATGAACTAAAACAGGATCCTCATACTGGCGCTCTTTTACCTCTACTACCAAGGATGATACTGCTATGTCTTGAACCGCAACCCCTGCATCACCTGATTCTATCAATCGAACTTCGAGGCTAGCCAATCGATGAACTTCACGGACCATTTATATTCTCTCTGGCGGCACGTGTGACAAGCTACTCATAGATTTACGACTGAGGGCATCGGCTACTATGTTAGCCTTCCCGGGATGGTACAGAATATCCACATCATAGTCTTTTAACCACTCTAACCATCGCCTCTGATGCAAGTTTAAGTCCTTCTGCCTAAAGATATACTGGAGACTCTTATGATCAGTATAGATATCAACATGGACACCATATAAGTAGTGCCTCCATATCTTCAAGGCATGAATCACTGCCGCTAACTCAAGATCATGGGTTGGATAATTCTTCTCGTGTTTCTTCAACTGTTTAGAAGCATAAGCAACAACTTTACTGTGCTGCATCAACACATAGCCCAATCCAACACCTGAAGCATCACAACATACCACATAGCCATCTGCTCCTTCTGGAAGAGTCAAAATTGGTGCTGAAGTTAACTTATCCTTCAACGTCTGAAAACTCTGCTCACAAGCATCTGTCCATTGGAACTTAGCTGATTTCTGAGTCAATTTAGTCAATGGGGCTGAAAAAGAGGAAAATCCCTCTAAAACCTTCTATAATAACCTGCCAAGCCTAAGAAACTACGCATCTCCGTTGGTGCCATAGGCCTTGGCCAATTCTTCACAGCCTCAATCTTCTGGGCATCCATTCTAATGCCTTCCTCCGAAATAATGTGACCCAGAAAAGACACGGAGTTCAACTAGAACTCACACTTAGAAAACTTGGCATACCACTCTTTATCTCAAAGAATCCTAAGCACGGTCCGCATATGTTCTGCATGATCAGCCTCTGACGACGAATAAACCAGAATATCATCTATAAACACAATCACGAACAAATCTAGAAAGGGCCTGAATACACGATTCATCAAATCCATGAATACAGCTGGGGCATTAGTTAGCCCGAATGACATAACACGAAACTCATAGTGGCCATATCTAGTCCAGAATGCCGTCTTCAAAAATATTTACCGCCTTGCAAGGCGATCGAATAAATCATCGATCCTAGGGAGCGGATACTTATTCTTTACAGTCACTTTATTCAATTGCCTATAATCAATACACATTCGCAAAGAGCCATCCTTCTTTCTTACAAATAACACCGGCGCTCCCTATAGTGATGTACTAGGCCTGATAAAGCCTTTCTCGAGCAAATCTTTCAACTGTTCCTTCAATTATTTCAACTCCGCAGGCGCCATCCTATAAGGAGGGATAGATATTGGCTGAGTGTCTGGCACTAGGTCAATAGCAAAATCAATCTCCCTCTCTGGGGGAATGCCTGGAAGCTCATCTGGAAATACTTCGGGAACTCATTAACCACGGAACAACATGCGAAGAGTCGGCGACTGCTTGCACATCTTGAACTCGAACTAGGAAAAATATACCCTATTCGATCATTATTTCGCCTTAAGGTAGGAAATAAACCTACCCCTAGGCGAAGCAAAGATTGCCCTTCCACTTAGGACCGGCTCGCCGAAACCGGAATCGAACCATCTTTGCTCTACAATCAACGTTAGCATAACAAGAAGCCAACCAAATCCATGCCCATAATAACATCAAAATCAATCATATCTAACTCAATCGTATCCGCTACGGTATGGCGGTCACAAACTATGACAACACAGTCCCGGTATACTCACCTAGCTATAACCGGATCACAAACTGGTGTAGACACCTCAAAGAAAATAAATTTGTCGAGAATTTGGAAAAAGCTGATAGAATTTTGGACAGAATTTTGGGTCAACTTTGGAGGGGTATATCTTCTAGTATATTAAGAGTTTAAAGGTGTTTAAAAAGGCTAACATGAAGTTCGTCGAGTCTAGTTTCCAACGCAACAAACCGCTCGTCGATACAATATCAGCGTAGAGAATTATGGACGTTACAAGTTCAGCTGACTGAGCAGAAACGCATGCTACGATCACACAAAGTAACCGACTTGCTACAGTGACCCCCGACCCAAATTTGAACTAATATAAAAGGGGCTTGCCCCCTCTTTTTTCAGCCAAAACATTTTCCAACTACTCCAAAATTCTCTAGAATGTTCCCCAACTCTCTAACCCAAATTTCAAGCCTAAATCAACAATAATTCCTGAATTTCGGTTCAGGCAACGTATAGTTGCGAGTATAGAATCATATAGCGACGCGTGTGGTTCAAGTTTAAGGTGGAAAAAGTGAAGATATAGCGATATTATCAGGAGTAAGGTATGAATCTCCTATTATTAATGTTTATTTTAGTTTAGTTACGGAGATAAAACTGTCAAATAGCCGTATAATAGTTTTGTTGGTGGAAATATGGGATAAACCCCATATGGGATGTTAGGGAGTATTTTGGTTTAGAGAATATTATGATTAATGTTGATATTGATGTTGTTGTTGTTGGTTGCTAAATTACTATTTTGGGCTAGGCATATAAACAGGGGAGATGTTATTTGAAATTTCGCATTCTAGAAAGATTTATTTGAAGGACTAAGACAAGCATTGAGTAGTTAAAGTTAAGGCGACCAAAAAGGTATGTTAAGGCTCGTCCCTTTCTTTCAAAGGCATGATCCCTAGGTTATGATTTTATAAATGCTTCTATATTTTCCTTGTTATCAAAGGTTAAAAGTCTAAGATTCCAAGGCATGATTCCATTCCTGATAAACCGTAAATGTTTTCCAAAATGTCCGTATTTTTTCAAAACAAAGGTTTATGATTTTGTAAGCTTTTATGACTACAACGACGGACATGTTTTTGTAATGACAACGATGATGTCAAAGATGAGAATATGTCTATGAGGATTATGATGAGAACGATTTTCATGTTTGAAAGTCTCAAGTTGTGGATTCAATATGAGTATAAGAATATTGAGCTATTTCTTGATCCTCAATTTTATTCCTTGATAATGACTCTATTTTCCAAAGACTTCAAAGTATATGAATTGACGCCTTATGATATTTATGATCCTATTCTATGTTTTCTCTTGATGTTATTCTTCATTGATAGTCTCACCTTATAATAATTGTTCCTTCAAGGTGAGACAAAGCGACGATGATTCCATAATATAATCGAAGGTTACCAACCTTACGTCACTCCGATAGAGTTATAGCTTTTCTTGGGCTCTCATGCATGCTTCTTATATGATATATGTATATGATATATGTATATGTAAATGGGGAATATGGGAAAAAGGGCCAGAGCATTATATACGCGTAACCACCTAATCAGTTGGTATAATATGATCTCATCCCGGACGCGGGATGCCCTGACGCGGGACATATGTGGTTAAATGGATCGGAACCGACGCCTCGTCAATATGATATGTTCTATTTTCTGTATATATGAACAGAAAATGTTTTTCAAAGAAAGCTAGCATGCATGGCATCTTCCTTAAGAGGCACTCACATGTACAGGTTATTCTTTTATCTCACGATATGCTCTATATTTCCATTTTGTTATTGTTCATACTTTACATCCCTTACTACGTTACTATTCAAGCCTTACATACTCGGTACATTACTTGTACTGAATTCCCTTATTGTGGACGCTGCGTTCATGCCCGCAGGATCAGGTTGTTATATCCCGTATTTTGTACGTTGGAATATTTTAAGTTAGTTGCGACAAGTTAAGGACAAGGCTATTTTTCGATTTGGTGTAATGCATAAGTCGTTTATGAATTTTATTGGTATGGAATATTAAGGGAAATTAGGGGCTAGAAGTTGAAATAAAAATTTCATGAAAAGGCCAAAGTGGCCGTGTGTTAAGGTGGGCCCCACATGTCGGGATTTTATAAAGGAAATATGAAGAGATATATGGGTAGTACATGTGAAGTTGAGCAAGTCCTAAGAAGGACCCATAAGATAAAAATGAGCGTAAGCCCTCCAAAAGGACGATTTAAGAAAACGTCTTCGGGTGATCTGACTTCGAGGGGCCAAAACGGTATTATGAGTTTGGAATTTGGGAAAACTCCCAGAATGAAAGTTGTAGATATTTCCAACCATAGGTCGTGGGTTCACAGGCGACATCGGGATAAGGAGATATGGACATTTTAAGGCAGAAAGTTCAGTGGGCCAAGCCCAACCCGAGCCCAACCGGTCGGCCCATTACCCACACCTTTTTAAATGAAATATCAGCCTTTTCTCCTCATTTTTCATACCAAAACACCCAGAAAATTCTGGAGAAAAGAGAGAGAGAGCCTAGCGAGAAAAACTAAGTTTGACCAAAATCCGCGCCCCGAATTCCGAAGCCCATGAAGAGAAAAGTGTCGTACGTCGCGTTTCCTTTAATTTGAGCTAAAAATAAACCAAGAAGAAGAGGGTGGACGTGGTGGCTGCACACTTGAGGTAAGATTAAGGTTCCTTTTCATTGTTAACAAGTTTATTCAGAGTTTAACGGATTAGAACGGAGGGAATAGTGTGTAGAAATGGATGAAATTCATGAAACTTTGTATGTTGATGTTGAGCCATGAGTATGGGCTGTTTTGTGACAAGGAATGAACTAAATTTACTTATTGTTTTAGTTGTTGTTGTTGTGGATTCTATGATGTAAAATGAAGGTTTAATGGTTCAAGTTGAAGTTAAAATCGTGTGTGGGCTGTTTTGGAAGCTAATGTGAATTAAATATAGTTTCTTGTATTTATGAGGATAATGTTGTTAACGTGTGGATTGTTGGTGTAGTTCATGAATTTGGAAGAAAAGAATGTGTTGTGTTGCTTTTGTCGAGTTTGGGAGGTTTCGGGTGGCATTGTATATTGGTTGGGTTGTTTTGAATATTGTGCGGATTGTTTGAAATATTCTTGAATCTTGTTTGAAAGGTTTCGGATTAGTACTTGAACGTGTGAGCATTGATGTTGGCTTGAATGTATGTAGTTGGATTGAATGTAAATGGAATGTCGTCGAATTATGTAGAAAAGACCTACTAATGTTAAAATGCGTTTTGAATTGATTGTTGATGTTGCTAATATGATTGTTGGTATTGTTGTTGATGATATTGGCCGAGTTGAATTCTCGGGGTTGTTGAATTTACATAGGAAATGCTTTGCCAAATTTCGTAAATAAAGTGCTAGCCTAGAACTCGGATTCCTAAGTGCTTATGACTAATGTTTGGTGTCTAACAACATTTTTGTAGATCTTGGGAAGCCGAGACTTAAGTTTGGACTAGCTTAGGAAGCGGACGAGGTATGTAAAGCCTAACCTTTCTTTCTTTTGGCATGTCTTAGTTGTGAGTATGCTATGCTACGGGCCTAGGGGTAACTCTATTCTTGCGATCCGAGCATGTCTACGATTATTATTCACTTCTTAATGTTGGCATTCGTAATGTAATAGAATAATGGTCCTTATGTCTTTGGTATGATTGGATTTCAAATGTTGCATAAAAAGTTTTGTTCCTAAAGGGTTCTATGTCGAAAAAGGGCCGTAACTTTCGTAGACAGAACCGGATCGCCTCGATATGCTCGTGGAAGATTTTGTAACGTATAATGACTCTAACTTTCATAGGCGGGCTCTGATTGGTTTGATACTTGCCCGTGGGCCCCCGAGACTTTCCTTTGTGTAGTTCTAACGACTTTTGAAAGAACTTAGCATGACTATCGTCTTAACCCTCGCGCGTCGATTACTTACCTATCGAGTCTGTAATGAAGATTATGTTCTTGATTTTCATAAGCTACTTCATATAGTTTTGATACGTATCTATGATTTCTAAAGTTCTATTTGATATGTTCCCGAGTGACAGTCGGGAAACTTGATTTGACTATTCTCTT
Source organism: Lycium ferocissimum (assembly GCF_029784015.1). Lineage (NCBI taxonomy): Eukaryota > Viridiplantae > Streptophyta > Magnoliopsida > Solanales > Solanaceae > Lycium > Lycium ferocissimum. The sequence continues at coordinate 12,598,492 of NC_081343.1, read as the reverse complement.
GGTTTTAAATGATAGTTCGTTTTGACTATTCTATGGAGTTTTTGAAAATGTTTTAAATTGCATATAGTTCCTCACGACTCTGCTCGTGCATATGGTTGTTACATCTTTCGCCGAGTCCCGGGCCGGTTATGTTATCGTGCGCACTATGCTATATTCCGGAGTATGATGTGTTATGGTTCGCCGAGTCCCTCGCTAGAGGGTCGGGTTCCGTATATATTCTGGTGTTATGATGTGTTATGGCGTTACGATGTGTTATGTGATATGTCGGGTTACGGAGATTTGAAATCTTCTCGGTGTATGATGTGTTATGGCGCCAACGACGGGAGGCGACCATATTCCCGAGCCCCATGCATGATTTGTGTCTTAAAAGTAAGCATTTTGATATTCTGGATATTGCACTTATTTTCTGTACTTCTTGGTCCGATTATGGTCCTGTTTACTATATTTCATGCTTTGCATACTCAGTACATATTTCGTACTGACCCCCTTTCTTCGGGGTCGCGTTTCATGCCCGCAGTGCGGATACTCGCTTTGGTGATCCGCCGCATTAGGATTTCCACTCGCCTATTTTGGAGCGCTCCCTTGTTCCGGAGCCTATGTTTTGGTGCAGACTCTTCCGATCCATATGTATATGTCTATTCATGGGTACGGCGGGGCCCTGTCCTGTCATATGATTCTGTTATTGCTCTTAGAGGTCAGTAGACATATATGTGTGGGTTGTGGGCAGTTATTGTACAGTTGTGTCTGTGTGGTTTGCGTTCTGGACGTCCCCCCCCGTATTATGATAGCCTTACCGGCTTATTTGCAATATATATGCTTATATGCGACGGTTTGAGACGACGTCTGATCTTTGTATATGTATCCTTTGCTAAAAGTTGTGACTACGATATGTGTATATATTTGTGACAGCTTTGGGGCGACGTCTTACTTTCTATATGTATAAATCATTTGTATGCTGTTTCGGTTAATGGGTGTGTACGGGTGCCCACCGGGCACTAGTCGCGGCTCACGGGATTGGGTCGTGACGAAGTGGTATCGAGAGCGATCGTCCTCGATTGTCTACAGACCGTGTCTGGCAGAATCTTGTTTATGGTGTGAAGCCGGCCACACTTATAAACAAGAGGCTGCGGGGCATTTAGGCATCAGTGACCCTTCTTCTGTCTTAGATCGTGCGATAGAGCCAAGTCGTAGGAAATGAGATTCCTTATACTAACTTTTGATTTCAGCAGAAGGACGACATCGACAGAAGGAAGTGATTGACGATATTGGAAGTTACAAAGCACGTAGGCAAGCTAAGGTACGAAAGGTATATGTCGAATAAGGTATTGAAGTACGAGCGAAATGTAAAGTTGAAAACCGAAAGGGAAAGTAAACAGAAAGTGTAACAAAAAGTAGCGATTCGAGTTGGACATACGAGGTAAGTCCACCATTTTCATACTGTTGTCGATATTGGGAGCCCTGTGTGGTTGTGATATGATATGATATGTATATATATATATATATATATGTTGGCCCTGTAAGGCATTGTTGGTATTTCCTGCGTGCAGGTTTTGAGATAGTAAGAAATATAGAGGAAACTCTGCCGAAATTTTCCAAGAAATAAAAAGAGAATGAGATATGGGTTTGTGATATGCTTTGAAAGGTCGTGTCAATAGTAAGGATAGGATTTGACTAAGTTGCAAGTACGGCTGACCTTGAGAAATAAGTAACTGCTGAATTGATGGTAATAGTAATTAGGAGGTCGATATCGATATGATGAAAAGGATTTGGAAAGGGCTTGTGATATGAAGAAGACGATTTAGAAGAGACTAGCAAATCTTGATAGAGTGTTATATTAAGGTGACCAAAATGTCGAAAGAGCGAAAGAGTAAGAAACACGAGGGAGTAAAGCCTCCAAGAGAGACGACGGGCAAAGCACGGCACGGTTTGGATAAAGATTTGAGGGATAAAGGTTAAAGGGACAGTTGTGGCAGGAAGCTAAAGGAATAGTTGTGGCAAGAGCCCAAGGATTTAGTTTGAACTCGAATTATGAATTGCCATAAGTGTAGCTGTACTGTGAAGGATCGCGAAGGGTGCAAAACCATTTCGTATATACATACTTGGGATCGATGGAAATAGTCTTGGGAAGGAACTAGGAGGAATAGTTTAAGGGACATGACCATTGTACTCGCTAGCGAGCCATAGAACGAATAAGGAAGGCTTATCGAGTTCTGTAGGGGAAGTTTGGAATAAGGGTTATATAATAACGGAAATGATAGCGAGTGTAAGAAAAGAAAGGGTAATTGGAAGAAGGAAATAAGAAGAAGCGAGATAACAAACAGTAGTAAGAGACCATGACATGTGTGGCCAAGGATGCGAGTACTATAAGTGACGGATTGTGAAAGACTCGGTTATAGAAAGGATGAAGAACGAGATAAAATGAGAGCGAGTAAATCCGCAGGCCGATAATCAAGTATTTATAAGTAACGGCGATCGAGGTATGTTCCTCACCATTGGGAATCTGGAAGTCTAGGACGGAAAGTAGTCATATCCATAGGTGAAAAAGTGAATATTGAGGATTGAAAAAAAGGGCTAAAATAGTAATTGTGGAGTCAGAAGAGTAAGAGACCCTTTCTAATGCGGAAGGAGATGTGTTATGAGAACATTTTGGAATCTGTTAAGACTTCAACTTACTCCAGATTATGCGATGAAGGTCATGCGGTGAGGTGGACGCGATCATACTAGCATTAAAGCATCGTATTTCATCAGAGTTCCAAGGTTAAGCGTGCTGGAGTGAGAGAAATTTTAGGATGGGTGACCCCCTGGAAATGTTCGAAAGTTTTATAAATTCGGACATATGAAGCAAATGAGAAGCTAGAGTAATCTAAGGAAAAATTAGAGTCGCGAGTGGGCGTAAACCTTAAGAGGTCGCGTAGAACGGGGCGGATTAGACCTAAGGAAGAGAAAGAAAGTGCACCACAGCTCTAGAATTAGGGTGAGTTTGAGTAGTGTTTGGGAATATTTTGTAAACGAGATGCCGGTAACTATGTATATATATAGGTGCACATGATATCCCGCACATGGCTATATTAGCGGATACGTGTATTCCGCAACCAACGTGGCGGTATATGGAAGGCATTGATCGGACGGGCAACGAGGTTCAAGTGGAAAAAAATATAATAAATGGCACAAATGTTACAAGGCAAGTCGATACTATTTTCACTACAAAGTTAAGCTAGGAAAGTTCTAATACAATGATATTTGGAAAAGAAAGGAAGTGAGTAGATGGAAAGGCAAGGAATAAAAGTGACACCTAATTGAGATTGTAAATACGGACATAGGGCAAGTATAAACGGATAATAGTATAAGTACGCCCTTAAGGGGGGAAGCGAGTGCGAGAGATACAAGTGTAAGATGGGGACAATCGACACTACAATATATTTGATACGGATGCTTGGGCTACGGTAAGATCCTGTTTGAGACAAGTTAGTAAGATCTAAAAGCCAAGAATAAAGGGGTAGAAGTTAGGATGATAATTGAGACAAGTAACAGAATTAATTGTAGAGATCTTAAATGATATGACATTGGAAAGTGGGTGCAAAAAAAAAAAAAAGGGAGAGAATACGATAAGAGAATGATAACGAGTAACTTACGGAGACATTGTGAAAGGCAACACTGCTATGCTGGATTAGAGGTTAAGATGTGGGCAATAGAGTTGTTCGCTAATGATACGGTGACCTATAAGTAGCAAGGGAGAAAGATAGAAAACCTCCTATAGTAGGAAGTGAGAAAAGGAAGGGAAAGGAGTATGACAAGATAGGCTACCGGCGAATGTTAGTACGGAGGGGAGATGTGAAATAGCATGAACCAGGAAGAAGGAAAGATCGTGACTAAGATTGAATACACTTTATACAAGTCGTACAAGAGTAGTTATGTTACCCATGAGCATTATATGCTAGGGATGAGACCAAGAAAATACTTAATGAGGAAAAGTTTGGATTCGAATAACAATATGGTTACGAGATTTTTGGGTGCATTAAGGAAAGATGTAAAGATGGTTTAAGCTGAATTACCGAGATAGAATTTGTACTGAGGACAAACAGGACATGGCTATGGTTGGACCAAAGACCTATCCCGATACCAAGATAAGAGAGGCGAAGACAAAGTAAAATATAAGGATTAGTGAAGCCATGCTAAGGTATTTCTTGGGCCAATTTGAGCACCTTCGTATATTCGTGTAAAGATTGCAACATCATGTGTGACAGGAAAGTTGAGAGCAAAATCTGAGCAAAGGGACAATAGAAGAGTTTGAATTAAAGATAAAGAGACGACACGAGATAATGTGCCTAGAATGTTACAAGTTGAGACGATTATAAGACGATTTAAGCAAGATGATCAGAACTAGCTGGTCACTAAAAGAGGGTGAATTTAGACGTCAAATTCTTTTAGAAGTATACCAAAATGATAATAGTTAAAGCCTTTGGCAAATCCAAAGCGGCAAAATATGTAAAGTTATTATATGAGGGGACTTCGTCGCTACTTGATAACTAACTCCAAAGACAAAGACTAAGAGCAAAAGATAGAGTGATAATTAAAGCCTTTTAAAGGAGTTGAGAAGAAATACATGAGGCTCGGTATGGCGGGGTGGAAGGAAAAGTGCGGATCACCTTCCACGGCTAGTTTGATATTGAGGAAGACTAAGTTAATCGGAAGACCCGTATATGACTCGACAAGCCATTGATAAGGTAACACTTGTTCGGGGAAAGGTTTTCTAATGGGCGAACTTCGACGGAGTCGGCGTGGAGGTAGAAGGCCCACGGTCGTGAACTTCTTTCCCGAGAAGAAGCAATGACGGTATCCGGGGAATAAGCATCGGCGAATTCTTTTCCGACTAGAAAGTCGTTATCGACTTACACTTTAGGGGCGAAGATCCCTACTATAATTCTTCTTATGAGCATGTATGTTGGGAAAAAGAAAAAACGAGGGGATGAGTATTCTTGAAGATATCACCCATAAAAAGTGTAATGAGGTTTGACAAAAAGGAGAACCCTATAGCTACCGTTAATCGATCGTCACTTGTACGGGAAAGGTTACAACGTAAGAAGATCGCGTACTAAGGACGTAGCTTCTTGAAGATTAAGGTATGGTGGCGGAGCGATAACGAAGGAGAAGATGACTTGGGAAGGTGGCGAAAAGAAGATGAAGAAGAAATATGGTTGGTAGATGAGCCTACGTGTTATAGTAATAAATCCCCGAGATCCTTGTAAGACCTTATGAGACTAGTTTAACATTCGAGGACGAATGTTCTAAAGGGGGGAAGGATGTTATATCCCGTATTTTGTACGTTGGAATATTTTAAGTTAGTTGCGACAAGTTAAGGGCAAGGCCATTTTTCGATTTGGTGTAATGCATAAGTTGTTTATGAATTTTATTGGTATGGAATATTAAGGGAAATTAGGGGCTAGAAGTTGAAATAAAAATTTCATGAAAAGGCCAAAGTGGCCGTGTGTTAAGGTGGGACCCACATGTTGGGATTTTATAAAGGACATATGAAGAGATATATGGGTAGTACATGTGAAGTTGAGCAAGTCCTAAGAAGGACCCATAAGCTAAAAATGAGTGTAAGCCCTCCAAAAGGACGATTTAAGAAAACGTCTTCGGGTGATCTGACTTCGAGGGGCCACAACGGTATTATGAGTTTGGAATTTGGGAAAACTCCCAGAATGAAAGTTGTATATAATTGAAATAGATTTTCAACCATTGGTCGTGGGTTCACAGGCAACATCGTAATAAGGAGATATGGACATTTTAAGGCAGAAAGGTCAGTGGGCCAGGCCCAACCCGAGCCCAACCGGGTCAGGCCCATTACCCACACCTTTTTAAATGAAATATTAGCCTTTTCTCCTCATTTTTCATACCAAAACACCGAGAAAATTCTGGAGAAAAAGAGAGAGGAGAGCCTAGCGAGAAAAACAAATTTTGACCAAAATCCGCGCCCCGAATTCCGAAGCCCATGAAGAGAAAAGTATCGTACGTCGCGTTGCCTTTAATTTGAGCTAAAAATAAACCAAGAAGAAGAGGGTGGACATGGTGGCTGCACACTTGAGGTAAGATTAAGGTTCCTTTTCATTGTTAACAAGTTTATTCAGAGTTTTAACGGATTAGAACGGAGGGAATAGTGTGTAGAAATGGATGAAATTCATGAAACTTTGTATGTTGATGTTGAGCCGTGAGTATGGGCTGTTTTGTGACAAGGAATGAACTAAATTTACTTAGTGTTTTGGTTGTTGTTGTTGTGGATTCTATGATGTAAAATGAAGGTTTAATGGTTCAAGTTGAAGTTAAAATCGTGTGTGGGCTGTTTTTGGAAGCTAATGTGAATTAAATATAGTTTCTTGTATTTATGAGGATAATGTTGTTAACGTGTGGATTGTTGGTGTAGTTCATGAATTTGGAAGAAAAGAATGTGTTGTGTTGCTTTTGTCGAGTTTGGGAGGTTTCGGGTGGCATTGTATATTGCTTGGGTTGTTTTGAATATTGTGCGGATTGTTTGAAATATTCTTGAATCTTGTTTGAAAGGTTTTGGATTAGTACTTGAACGTGTGAGCATTGATGTTGGCTTGAATGTATGTAGTTGGATTGAATGTAAATGGAATGTTATCGAATTATGTAGAAAAGAGCTACTAATGTTAAAATGCGTTTTGAATTGATTGTTGATGTTGCTAATATGATTGTTGGTATTGTTGTTGATGATATTGGCCGTGTTGAATTCTCGGGGTTGTTGAATTTACAGGGGAAATGCTGCCCAAATTTCTGTAAATAAAGTGCTAGCCTAGAACTGGATTCCTAAGTGCTTATGACTAATGTTTGGTGTCTAACAACATTGTTGTAGATCTTGGGAAGCCGAGACTTAAGTTTGGACTAGCTTAGGAAGCGGACGAGGTATGTAAAACCTAACCTTTCTTTCTTTTGGCATGTCTTAGTTGTGAGTAGGCTATGATACGAGCCTGGGGTAACTCTATTCTTGCGATCCGAGCATGTCTACGATTCTTATTCACTTCTTAATGTTGGCATTCGTAATGTAATAGAATAATGGTCCTTATGTCTTTGGTATGATTGGATTTCAAATGTTGCATAAAAAGTTTTGTTCCTAAAGGGTTCTATGTCGAAAAAGGGCCGTAACTTTCATAGACAGAACCGGATCCCCTCGATATGCTCGTGGAAGATTTTGTAACGTATAATGACTCTAACTTTCATAGGAGGGCTCGGATTAGTTTGATACTTGCCCGTGGGCCCCCGAGACTTTCCTTTGTGTAGTTCGAACGACTTTTGAAAGAACTTAGCATGACTATCGTCTTAACCCTCGCGCGTCGATTACTTACCTATCGAGTCTGTAATGACGATTATGTTCTTGATTTCCATAAGCTAATTCATATAGTTTTGATACGTATCTATGATTTCTAAAGTTCTATTTGATATGTTCCCGAGCGACCTTGACGACATTCGGGAAACTTGATTTGACTATTCTTTTGGTTTTAAATGATAGTTCGTTTTGACTATTCTATGAGTTTTTAAAAATGTTTTAAACTGCATATAGTTCCTCACGACTCTGCTCGTGCATATGGTTGTTACATCTTTCGCCGAGTCCCGGGCCGGTTATGTTATCGTGCGCACTATGCTATATTCCGGAGTATGATGTGTTATGGTTCACCGAGTCCCTCGCTAGGGCCGGTTCCATATATATTCGTTGTTATGATGTGTTATGGCGTTATGATGTGATATGTGTGTGGGTTACGGAGATTTGAAATCTTCTCGGAGTATGATGTGTTATGGCGCCAACGACGGGAGGGCGACCATATTCCCGAGCCCCATGCATGATTTGTGTTTTAAAAGTAAGCATTTTGATATTTTGATATTGCACTTATTTTCCGTACTTCTTGTCCGATTATGGTCCCTTCTTTACTATTTCTTGCTTTGCATACTCGGTACATATTTCGTATCGACCCCTTTCTTCGGGGTCGCGTTTCATGCCCGCGGTACGGATACTCGCTTTGGTGATCCGCCAGCTTAGGATTTCCACTCGGGCCTATTTTGGAGCGCTCCCTTGTTCCGAGCCTATGTTTTGGTGCGTACTCTTCCGATCCATATGTATATGTCTATTCATGGGTACGGCGGGGCCTATCTCGTCATATGATTCTCGTTATTGCTCTTAGAGGTCCGTAGACACATATGTGTGGGTTGTGGGCGGTTATTGTACGGGCCGTGTCCGCGTGGTTTGTGTTCTGGACGTCCCCCCTGTATTATGATAGCCTTACCGGCTTATGTGCGATATATATGCTTATATGCGACGGTTTGAGACGACGTCTGATCTTTGTATATGTATCCTCTGCGCCGAAAGTTGTGACTACGATATGTGTATATATTTGTGACAGCTTTGGGGCGACGTCTTACTTTCTATATATGTATAAATCATTTGTATCTTCGTTTCTAGTTAATGGGTGTGTACGGGTGCCCGCCCGGGCACTCAGTCGCGGCTCACGGATCGGGTCGTGGCACGTAGCCGGTCCGGACGATTCATAGCGCAGGCCTCCCCGAGCAAGGCCGCACGCTCCATTGATCCGGAGCTACAACCCTTTTTGGTATGCTATTCTCATTATGTACATATATGGGTACGGCAGGCCTTGTCCGTCCTTTCTGCCGCGGTTGTACGCCCATAGAGGTCCGTAGACGGATATGTAGTCGTGATGTTGTGCGGCCTCGTCGGGCCGTTATTTTGTTGTACAATATATATGTGTTGGCCAAATCGGCTCGCGCCGTTACTCTCAGTGCTTATGTTTATATGTATGTGTTGGCCGTGAGTTCCCGGTGAAGTGTCTCTTATGCTGATTGTTCGGGAAATAGTACAGCCCTCGCGCGTATTGTGTATGGGCCCGTGGATAGTCGGGAGCGCAAATGCAAGTCTAGGAGTACTTGGCCAGTAGTGGTCGGGCACTTGTTACGGCCCATCAGTTTTGGTCGTGACAAAAGTGGTATCAGAGCCAGGTTCGTCCTGGGGATTGTCTATAGACCGTGTCTGATAGAGTCCTGTTTATGGGTGTGAAGCCGGCCATACTTATAAACAGGAGGCTGCAGGGCATTTAGGAATCATTAACCTTTCCTTCTATCTTAGATCGTGCGATAGAGCCGCAGTTCAGAACGATCGTTTCGATCCTTTTTCCGGTGTGCAGCGCACGACGAAAGGTGAAGAGATTAGCTTTTTTACGAGTAGGGGGTGCTTAAGGCCCCGAGAGTAGATCCGGACCCCGTGCTCTAGACCGAGCAGAGGAGCCTTAGTTATTCTATTGAGACCGATCCCCCGAGGACCCGGACGATTCCCTCCGTAGTTCTTTGACCCCTGTGGAGGAGGACCCCCGAGAGGACGCTTAGAGACACAGATCCGTTCGAGTATTCATCTGGGACACCAGAGGAGGAGATTTCCGAGGCCGTACCAGCTGCTCCTATGGTAGAGCACTACGACAGATCAGCCTCTCCGGTGAGTGTTATGGATTACTCCAGCCCCCTATCCTGGCCGTCGGTAAACTAGGAGTTACCTGGTTATCTATATCCCTCGAATTCAGATGAGAGAGATGATGAAGGCCAGACGAGCGGATGGTGGGTAGACGATGACGAGGAGTACACTTCACCTTATAGTTCACCAGATCAGACTAGAGACCAATCCGCTACAGGTATATGAGTCCTTATAGGATTTTTCTATGTATATGCATTTGCTGTAGATTATTATTTAATAGTGGCGAGCGGAAACCCAAAGAGGCCGATAACCGAGTATTTATAAGTAACGGCGACCAAGGTGTGTTCGCTACCATTGGGAATTTGGAAATCTAGGACGGAAAGTAGTTATACATATAGATGAAAGGTGAATATTGAGAATTAAAAAAGGCCAAAATAGTAATTGTGTAGTCGGAAGAGTAAGAGACCCTTTCTAATTCGGAGGGAGATGCATTACGATAACGTTTTGGAATGTGTAAAGACTTCAACTTACTTTAGATTATATGGTAAAGGTCATGCGGTGAGGTAGATACGATTACACCAGCATTAACGCACCGGATTTCATCAGAGTTTCGAGGTTAAGCGTGCTGGGGTGAGAGAAATACTAAGATGGGTGACCCCCTGAGAAGTATACAAAAAGTCCTATAAATTTAGATTTAAGAGGCAAATGAGAAGCTAGAGCAGCCTAAGGGAGATTGGAGTATGCGGAGTGGTTGGAGACCTTAAGAGGTCTCGTAGGACGAGGCGGACTAGACCGGTGAAGAGAAAGAAGGTCCACCACAGCTCTAGAATTAGGGTGATTTTGAATAGCGTTTGGAAATATTTTGTAAGCGAGATGGTAGTAATTATATATATACCTATGCATATGATATCCCATACGTGGCTATATTAGCCGGTATGTGTATCCCGGCGACCAACGTTGCGGTATATGGAAGGCATTAATCGAACAGGGTAACGAAGTTCAAGTGACCAAAAAAAAATGGTACAAATGTTACAAGGTAAGCTGATGCTATTTTCACTACAGGTTAAGCTTTGAGAGTTTTAATGTAATGATATCTGGAAAGGAAAGAAAGTGAGTAGATGGAAGGTACGAAGATCAAAATGTCAAAAAAAGTGAAAAGTAAGAAGCATGAGTGAGTGAAGCGTCCAAGAGGGACGACGGGCAATCACGGGACTATTTGGGTAAAAATTTGATGGTAGGCATGCGAATTAGATAAAGTATGGCAGTATGGAACAAAAGAGGAATGTGTGGGGTCAGAGAATAGGCTTCGATAAGTGGGGCTAAAAGGATAGTGACCACGAAGAGGAATGTGAAGTAAGAGAGAATGTTAGGCCTTACGATGATGTTAAGAGATTTCCAGCCCTTGAAAGGTATATAAAGGGATAAGTGTGTGGTCAAATTAACACGGTTGCCTCAGACATGGAGAAGCTTTCTGAAAAGATGACTTAAGAATAGAACGGATTTGCGCGTTTAAAGGAATATTTCACGAACTTCCGAGCCGATACTATAAATAACAAAGAGGATAAGGGCGCTCGAGAAGAAAGGAACCTAAGGAGGATTAAGCATGAAAATAAGGAAGGTATACTAATGGGCTGATCGAAGAAAGAGAAGAGCATTTAGCAGCAAAGTAACTGGAAATCTTTAACCATGGGAGTAAGAAGGATACTTTAACGAGTTGGCGGTAGGAAACCGATCAATCATCGAGATAAGAACGAGGATGATGGGGCAACACAAATGATTCGGAAATTAATGACATAGAACAACAATTCCTGTAAAGACCGAGAGATTCAATCATAGAGGAAATGGAATGAAATGTAAGGAACGTGCATGGAAGACCACCCGGCCGTAACATCAGAAAGATAGATAAAGGTTCGATGAACGAGGATAGAGAGAGTGCAAACTGTAAGAATTATGTGCTAAGAGCAAAAGTAGCAGGATACTCGAAAAACTTGGATGCACAGCTGTAACACAAATGCGTAGTTAAGAAGGATTATGAGTAAGTGAGCTAAGCGGGCGAAAGGACTAGTAGTGGATGGAAGGGTACGGAAATGTTGAAAAAAAATGATGATATAGACATAAATGGAAGAAGAACTAAGGGAAAGAAGTTTTAGATATGTTATAAGCAAAGTCGGGAAGAAAAACGAGCAAAGAAGGTATAATCGAAGATTTCAAAAGGACGTAGAATCTTGATGTCCCCATTAACTCAGGGTCCGTAAAACCGTTAGTCATGAAAGATAGAGGTGTGAAAAGACGGAAAAGAAGGCATCGGAATTGGATATAACCCTTATAAGTATTCCAATTGAATACAAGAGTGTAACTATCAAGAAGATAGACAGGTCAAACCATACGATGACGGAACCCCACCCCTAAGAAGATTGTGAAGGGCGGCAGATAATTATCGAAGACGACGGTTACTCGAAGGCTATGGGCGTATAAGGACCTCCTTAATAAGGGGGGAAGAACATACTAGACTTGAAAGGAACTATGACGTTTCAAGCTCCAGAAAAGGAGATTTATTAGCTCGAGTCCAGAGTTCGAGGCATATTGGCATATCGGGAAGGTAACGGAAAGAAGTAGAAATGAATTGACAATAAGTGTACCATGAGTGCGTACATAGGTAGAAAGTATGGAAGATAACTCAAGAGAGCACTTTACGCCAAGATGAACTACGATATTTTTAGACCATGATTTGAATCCTCATATCGGCAAAAATTGCGCCGTAACGAAGTATGTAAGATACATGCCCTAAAGTGGTAATGAAAAGAGCAAGAAAGGTCTCTAAGCTAAATTTACAAAGGGTGTTAGAGAGGATGACTAACCCAAAGAACACTTGGGATGACAATGACATGTAATAAAAAGGGAACAACGATTGGTAGTTTGGAAATTTTTGAAGGAAAGAAAGACCGCTGCTCCTATGAATGGAAATAAAAGAGTTCACCGGATCTTAGAAAATAGTTCATGGACTACTAATTATACTGAACATGAGAGCATATGCTATGGAATTATATGAACCGTCAGCATGAAGCTATGCCTAACTACAATTGTAAGAAGGCCACACCGGAAAGCCAACAAGGAATAACGACTGACAAAATGATCGCTGATATAAGAAAATCGAAGATAAGTATACTTGCGTTGCAAGAGAGTCATAATAGAAGAATTTCCGTAGTCCTATGCTTCTGGGATTGTATTGATAGATGTGAGGGAAGGAAGTAAAGAAAAAGTTATAGCAGGAGCTCGAAGATGTTGCGAGCTATGAAATTAGTTGAACTCGAATTATAAGTTTGCCATGAGTGTAACTGGACTGCGAAGGATAATAAATGGCGAAGAAACATTACGTATATACATATCTCGGATAATGATATAGCTGGCCTTAGAAAGGGACATAACCATTAGGTTCACTAGCGACACAAAGGAGTGTTGGGTAAACATTTGGAATGGGTAAAAGAGATGGCGACAAGGATGTAAGGAATTAATAGATTCGCTTGGATCGATAAACCGAAACAACAAATAAGTGCATTAGACTTATCCGGGAGAGTCGGCAAAGGTCAAAAGTAAAGGGAGAACCCCAAAGGAAATGGTCAAAGGATATTGCGTTTGGTCGAAACAAGTTGGTGATAATGAACCCTCATGGAACAAGTAAAATAATGAATTCCCTTAAAAAGAGGGGGGGGGGGGAGGAATGGAGGTTATAGATAAGGAAAGAACGAAGCGATTTGAATTCGCTGCAGGACAAAGACCCGTAGTTAAGAGTTCGCTCCTAATTTATTAGCCGAACTAAGGAATCGTAGACTTTAAGGGTAAGTTGAAGGAAATGAATCATTAAGGAAGAGATTTGTGATGTTTGATACAAGTAATAAAAGCACCACAAGAAGCTAAAGTGCAAGAACCTAAGAGCAAGAGGAGTTAAGCAAAAATTCCGGTGTTAAACTGATTGATAAATAAGGTATCGCAAGGATTAATTTGACTACTATGGAAAGCAAAGGATGCCGTGATATGACTAGTTTGAGGATATTAAAAAGGAAGGAATGAGAATGAATAAAACTCTAAGAGGATGAAGTTAGGGGATATTGATGAGAACAAGAAATTCTGTATGGAAGTATGTATTATAAAAATGCAAACGGCAAAGGAAGAAAGATAACCCGCGTAATTCGAATAAGTTTCTGTTTTAATTGAGCAAGTGAGCAAAGTAATAACCAAAGGAATGCAGGTAAGATAATGGACATTTAACTCGTAGCTTAACTTACTTAACATTCGAGGACGAATGTTTTTGAGGGAGAATGTTACACCCCATAGTTTCGTACGTGAAAATTTACAAGTATTTAGACGTTCTAAGTATGGATACCGGAGTTCCCTTCAAGGATGTATGATATTATACGAAGTAATCCTATGGTCATGAAGGTTTACGTTCATATAATAAGCTATGGGAAACTCCGGAACCAAGCAAATCGAAGAAAATAAATTTGTCGAGAATTTGGAAAAAGTTGACAGAATTTTAGACAGAATTTTGGGTCAACTTTGGAGGGGTATATCTTCTAGTATATTAAGAGTTTTAAGGTGTTTCAAAAGCCTAACATGAATCTCATCGGGTCTAGTTTCCAACGCAACAAATCGCTCATCGATACGATATCGGAGTAGACAATTATGGACGTTACAAGTTCAGCTGACCGGGCAGAAACGCATGCTACAACAAAGACTGGTATAGTAACCGACTTGCTACAACACAGCTACAGTACCTCTACAGTGACCCCGACCCGAATTTGAGCTAACATAAAAGGGGCTTGCCCCCTTTTTTTTTAGCCAAAACATTTTCCAAACTACTCCAAAATTCTCTAGAATGTTCCCCAACTCTCAAACCCAAATTTCAAGCCTAAATCAACGATAATTCCCAAGGTCTGCAACGTATAGTCATGGTATGGAATCAGATAGCGACGCGTGTGGTTCAAGTTTAAGGTGGAAAAAGTGAAAATATAGTGATATTATTAGGATTAAGGTATGAATCTCCTATTATTAATGTTTATTTTGGTTTAGTTACTTTAGATAAACCGTCAACAACCGTATAATAGTTTTGTCGGTGAAATACGATAAACTCCATATGGGATGTTAGGGAGTATTTTGGTGTTGAGAATATTATGATTAATGTTGGTATTGATGTTGTTGTTGTTGGTTGCTAAATTACTATTTTGGGCTAGGCATATAAACAGGGGCGATGCTACTGAAATTTCGGCAGATTCTAGAAAGATTTATTTGAAGGACTAAGACAAGCATTGAGTAGTTAAAGTTAAGGCGACCAAAAAGGTATGTTAAGGCTCGTCCCTTTATTTCAAAGGCATGATCCCTAGGTTATGATTTCATAAATGTTTTCATATTATCCTTGTTATCAAAGGTTAAAATTCTAAGATTCCAAGGCATGATTCCCTTCCTGATAAACCGTAAATGTTTTTCAAAATGTCCGTATTTTTCCAAAACAAAGGTTTATGATTTTGTAAGCTTTTATGACTACAACGACGGACATGTTTTTGTAATGACAACGATGATGTCAAAGATGAGAATATTTCTATGAGGATTATGATGAGAACGATTTCATGTTTGAAAGTCTCATGTTGTGGATTCAATATGAGTATGAGAATATTGAGCTATTTCTTGATCCTCAATTTTATTCATTGATAATGACTCTATTTTCCAAAGACTTCAAAGTATATGAATTGACGCCTTATGAGATTTATGATCCTATTCTATGTTTTCTCTTGATGTTATTCTTCATTGATAATCTCACCTTATAATAATTGTTCCTTCAAGGTGGGACAAAGCGACGATGATTCCATAATATAATCGGAGGTTACCAACCTTACGTCACTCCGATAGAGTTATAGATTTTCTTGGGCTCTCATGCATGCTTCTTATATGATATATGTATATGTAAATGGGTAATATGGGAAAAAGGGCCAGAGCATTATATACGCGTAACCACCTGATCAGTTGGTATAATATGATCTCATCCCGGACGCTGGACGCCCGACGCGGGACACATACGTGGTTAAACGGATCGGAGCCGACGCCTCGGCAATATGATATGTTCTATTTTCATATATATGAACAGAAAATGTTTTTCAAAGAAAGCTAGCATGCATGGAATCTGCCTTAAGAGGCACTCACATGTACAAAAGTATTCTTTTATCTCACGATATGCTCTATATTTCCATTATGTTATTGTTCATACTTTACATCCCTTACTATGTTACTAATTAAGCCTTACATACTCGGTACATTACTTGTACTTACGTCCCTTCTTGTGGACGCTGCGTTCATGCCCGCAGGATCAGGTAGCCGTCCGACGATTCGCCCCGCGGTAGGCACTCCACATCGGCCAGGCCAGGCCGGTACGCTCCATTGATCCCGAGCTGCACTTTTGGTATGCTATTATCGTTATGTACATATATGGGTACGAGCGGGGGGCCTTGTTCGTCCTTTCTACAGTTTGTACTCCATAGAGGTCTGTAGACAGTGATATGTAGTCGTGATGTTATACAGCCTTGTCAACGTTTATTTTGTTGTACAGTATCTATGTGTCGGCCAAATCGGCTCGCGCCGTTACTCTCAGTGCTTATGTTTATATGTATGTGTGTGTGCCGTGAGTTCCCGGTGTTCTCTTATGTTGATTGTTCGGGAAACAGTACAGCTCTATTACAGATTGTGTATGGGCCCAGGATAGTCAGTGAGCAGTAAATTCAATCCTAGGAGTGCTTGGCCAGTAATGGTCGGGCACTTGTTACGGCCCATCAGTTTGGGTTGTGACAACCCTGCTCAATATGTAGGAACCTGTCTGCTCGGGACCGTCGGACCTCTGGAGGTAGATAATGGCGGAGAAGAGCATATGAGAACTCTCGCCACACAGCTGGAGGGGCATTTTCTCCCCTACATAACTCCTATGCCTAATACCACTGTATCGAAATATCCCGGAGTCTATATGAAGCCAACTCCACCGACTCAATCTCATCCGCGTGCATAACCCTCAAGGTCCTCTGCATACCATCAATGAAATCCTGGGGGTCCATATTTTGCTTTACCACAGAAAACTCGGGAAGACCTAACCCAAGAAAGGTCTTAACCTTTGAACTACTGGCCCTGTCTACTGGGTCAACACTAACTCCCTGCCGCTGTCCCTGGGTGGCTACTAATCTGGTCAACAACCGTAAAGCATCCCGTACATCCTGGCCCTCTGCATTTGGCTGAGGGACTGGGGCTGGTGCTGGAGGCGGGGTATGCGATGTCTCAGACGGCCCCTCACTCTGAATCTCATCCTGGGCCCTCATGGCCTGCCGAGTACGGCTAGTGGCCTCACCGGTTGCTCTCTTACCCTTTCGGGAGGCTGTAGCTTTCCTGCGGGGCATCACTGAAATCAGAACAATTTATCAGAAAGCGAACACTCAACACAGGGCTCTATCGCACAATCTAAGGGAGAAAGAATGACATCACCTTAGATGTCTTGTAGCCTCCTGTTTATAAGTGTGGTGCATAACACGCCTATAAATAAGACTCTACTAAACATGGTCTGTAGACAACCCTAGGACGAAACTGCTCTGATACCACTTCTGTCACGACCCAAACCGATGAGTCGTGACGAGTGTCTGACCTCTAGCGACTAAACACCCCTAAACTCGTATCTGAAGCATACTGAACATCAAAGGCCTATAAATGGCATAAACTGATCTCATAAGAGGGAAACATTAGAATTTTGTACAATCTGCATATATATCCAAAACATGCGGAAGAACAACAGGCAAGCCGCCTAGGGTCATACATATACCACACAAAAGAATAGAAGCCGACAAGGCTACATCGTCTGACTACTACATACAACTGTCTACAGACCTCTACTGGAATAAATGCCGTACAAAGGACGGGACAGGGCCTCGTCATACCCGTATGCATACACGTCTCAAATCGGCCATAATCAATATCATCATCATAGTGGTAATGCGTGTTTAACTCCTATATCTCTTCTCGTACTTTACATATATCTAATATTCGCGTATATAACGCCTATATCTCTTCTCATACTTTACATATATCTAATATTTGTGTATATAACGCCTTCTGGTCACGGGTCAATGTACATAAATATATAATGAATGTAACGCATGAATAAACTGTATGCACAGAGCTGGTTACATAAGTCTGGACCCATGAACAGAAGGATCACTCATAAACGGGGTACACGAACACCAAAGACTGAAGTACTTCTAATGCTTCTAAGAGTAGATTAATATGGAAGCTCGCTTACTCGCTTGTTGGATCATATCATAGGATCATGCCAAAAGAAGGAAAGAATGGCCTTAACATACCTTGAATTATACTCAATCGTCCAACTTCTACCTCTTAAACTTGCAAGTCTACAACTACGATAACATAGACCTTCGTTAGACTATTTACCTCACTTACTAACCTCCTTTAGATGCATATAGAGCTTAACGATTTGTAAACAATATTTTCCTTATAAGCTTACAACTTTTCAACTTCCCATTTAATCCAACATTAACCACAACAACAATAACAACACTTATATATATAATTATATACTCAATTTTATCCCCAATCATCTCTTAAAATAACCCCATGTCACCATCTTGTCCTTCATCAACTTACCACTCCCACAAATACCTCCTCTTTACTTAGATCACTAAAACTCTTGATAATAAACTCAAATACAAGGGTAGAAATCATTTACATACCTTGAGGGGTCAAAAATCCCAAGAATCCCTTCAACTTCAACTCCCTAAGCTTCACAACCTTGAAGAAACCCTAGAAGCAACCTTCTTGTTCACAAGCTCAGTTTTACGGGGTCTGAGTCTTGTCAAATCTTCACTAATATGATGAAAAATATTGGGAGAGAATATATTAGGGTTTTTCTGATTTGAAAAGAAGGAAACTATGAAATAGGGTCGTGAATAACCTATTTATACTTGGAAGACAAAAAGGCTACAGCGGTCCGGTTCGACGAGCGGGTCGACAGCCAGTCGATGTGTCGACGGTCCGTCAACTTGCTTTGTCGACCTCCGCCTACAGATGCAAGGCTACGGGACTCTGTCGACGCCGCATATCGATGGTCCGTCGACCATGACGACGACCCGTCGACGATGACTGGTGTTCTGCAGATTTCTCTGATTCAGTTTAGATCGCGTCGATTGGATACGTTCAACTTCTAACTCTATAAATTGCCAGGAATATCTGCTGGTACACTCGTACACAGGGTAAGGCACTTTCTACCTCCAAACTCGGCTCGAATCTCTATTCCAAGGGCATACCCGACTAGAAAATCGTAGGTTCTACCACTGCGAACACGAGGGGTGTAACACCTGTGTTCCCCCTCCTACATGTTAAAATAGCCTTTAGAAAATACCCTAATCTAATACTAAAATAGATTAACTGAAGATTGCTTCATTAATGTAATTATGTGTCTTGATATGCACCCTATGGGACCCTTCTAGCATTTGCACTTAAGTGTATATGACCTGAGTACCTGAAAACAGCTTAATGCTTGGTTTGTTTAACTGGGGGGTTTTGTAAATAGTCCACCCTCTAATCGCTGGGCTTTCCTAGACCATGGAAGATGATTCTAACCTGCATAAGTATTCAATTCTTGTTTCTGTACTACACCTAGGATTTCCTAAATATTATAGGATTGTTTGAACCACTTCTGACACTATGACTTAAAACTAGCAATTTGAGGAAGCTATCTGTGCATTTGACGTCTTTGAATACACTTGTTGTCTTCACCTCTGTGTATATTCCCTTAACACTGCCTCATTTTTGCTTATATATGACTGCTTGGCCTTGCTTATTGGTTGCTGGTGTCTTTCTGGGGTCTTAGATGAAATTTTTTGATAGTTTATAATCCCCCTAATTGTCTGATTGAATTTAGATGTTCTGAACTTGAGTTAAGTGTATTTCATGAAAGATTAGTTTGAATATGAGTGGGTATGCCCTTTCAGGAGGTTTTGCTCCTCATATTCAAGTATATCTATGGGAACTTAGGCATATACTTGTTCTTATACCTAGAAGGCTTCGATAATATAAAGAGTATACCATGGGGGTATACCAGGTATACCACTGTTGCAACATACTTCCAAAAAAAGGGGGTGGGGGTGGGAAGGAGGAGTATACAGACCTGTATATCACGTATACTTAATTGAATACTTAGTAACATTTGGGAAGATTTGTAATTGGGCCCTAGGGACTGGGCCAATTTATTTTATGGTCCTTTGGTTGATTCTTTATAGCAACTGGGCCAGTCCTGGCTGTTTGTTTATGATCAATCTAAATTATTGGTTGGGTTTAGCCTAAGCGCATATGTTTGTAATTTATTTTTTTTGGCTTTGTCATAATAATTAGGAGTTAATTTGCAGTATTTTAGCTTTTAAATTACTGGATTGGTACTAATTATGTATACCTTTTTTATTTTCAAAAAATTCGTTGATGGGCTTCTACGAGGCCCATCAACTCCCATAGATCGAGTCAAATTTCAAAATGGACGGGCAGCGCATATGGAGCACACGTCGGATCTAAAATTGCATTGTTACTCCTTCTCTTGGGCTTGGTCTGCCCAAGTCCCTCAAACTTTTACATTTTTGCCTTTAAATCATAATTATATGAGGTTTAAATTTCATATTTGGAACCCTTGTGTTTAAAACTGTGTATTTGAGTCGCTAAAACACTTTTATTCATTAATTAACGTTTATACTATAAAAATGGGAATCGGACTGCTTTGGACTAATAAAGGATTAAATCTGCCTGATTTGAAAAACCTGTGGACTTAAATGGAAATTTCTGGAACTTCTGGGACTGGACTGATGTGGACTGTTTTGAGGCTTTTTTGGACTGATTTACTAAAAAAGAAAATTGTGCAAAATTTGTATAAAATTTATAATAGACTAAAATTGGTATAAAATTGGATAATTTAATTAAGTATATTATGATTGATATACGAATACTATAGTATGCCAAAAACTATTTTTATAAAATTATTTTCAAAACACTATCTTTTTTCAGAATCTTTTTGGGTGGACTTACGTAAAGTCCGACTTAGGCGAAGAGCCTTCGGGTACTAGTCTAGGTGTTTAAGTCCGATACTCATGCTCGATTTTGAGCAAAATTATACTTTGACGATTTCTTGAACATGTATTTGTTGCATGTAAATGACACTCTTTTACTGCGGGGAAATCTAGACTTAAGCAATTTTTTATCAAAAAATAATTCATAATCATAAGGTAAACTATTAGAACCCGTAGGTAAACCGCAATTGAGCGGATCTTTAATACCGGGGTGCCTAACACCTTCCCCAGGGGATCACCAGAACCCTTACCTAGACTTTGATAGATTAGGTTTTTTTTTAAATAATAGTTTTAAATGAACCCTTTTCGAATTGATTTTCCTAATTTCCTAAAAATTAGGTGGCGACTCTAAAATGTATCCTTTAGAGCACCATTAAGTGGTTGGCAGGTTTTTCCGTCTTTCCCGATAAGATTCACAATCGTACTTTCCGGGACACCTCCCTCTTTTTATGAGGTATGTGCCAGCCGGTTAAACTTAGAATTCCCAACGCCGGTTACAGATGGTGACTCTGCTGGGGAAAATCTAAGGTTCTAACTATAAGGGTTCCAATATTATTTGCCTTACGTGATATAAATTGTTTATGTTATATAAATTGCTTATGTGTTTAAGTTTCCGCAAATATAATTGTCATTCATGCATGCATAAACTCCGCCACTCTTAGCATTTGATTTTACACTTTGTTTCAAAGGGTGGCGACATGGGATGATCTGCGGTCACGCCTTACTAAAAAACATTTTAATATATTCTTTGGAGGTCTCTAAGGTCGAGTGGGTATGCGGTCATCCCACAGCCTTAGAGAACCCACCCCCAGCTTGTCCGCTTGGGTAACCTATGTCATTCGTTCAAAAATCACTCTAGAATAATTAGCGTAGAGCGAATCCAAATCCTTACTGATATAGTGCATATCGACCATCGACCGGTTTGGGTATCTCGGACTTACCTGAATCGGACAGGAAAGACACCCTACTGTGTTTAGACAGTGTAAAAACTAGAAGACACTGCATCCCACTATTTGCTATTTGGAAGCATTGTTGTGCCAAGTGTGAAATAAATTGTTGTTCCTGGGGGCGGGGAACTAATAGTGTTTTGTCTTGCAGATGTCTCATGATGTGCAGTTTGATATGGTTGTGGCTCCGCCACCAGGTTTAGTGATATGGTGGAAGGACTTGACTAATGATCAGAAGAAAGAAATTAAGAGTTGTGTAGGGCATCTGCCCTCATTAATGAATATGATCGGGGATCCGGGTCTGCTAGAGATCATTATCGGATATTGGGATAACGACAGAATGGGATTCAGATTCGGAGAAATAGAGATGACTCCCACTTTAGAAGAGATTAGAGATGTTCTTGAGAGTGTAGGAAGTGCTAACAGATCCAAAAGAAACTGACACAAAATATCCTTATCCCTCACAAACTTACCCCAAAAGAAATCAAAGACATATTTGCTGTCAACAAAGCCGATTAAGCGTAAGGACCTACTATAGCCTTCAGAGAATTATACGGGAGATATTCATCCAAACAGGGGTACGAGAACTATATCCTTGAGTTTTCATCATCCCAATCCTGGGAAGTCAATCAAACGCTAGCATTTATCACTTGCCTGTTGGGAACCATGGTATTTCCACAAAAAACCTCACTGGCTATTGACACCTGGGTTGTCTTTGTTGCCCATGCTGTTCTCAGGGGAGTCACAACAAATGGGGTTACCAAATATTTTGACATCACCTCTATTATCCTATCAGACATATACCGAGCTTTGGGAAAATGTTGTGACCATTACTACTATTTCCAAAGGTGCAACCTCCTAGTCCAATGGTGGATACTTAAGCATTTGGATAGGAATGACTTACCTACTCGCCGAGATCCGTCCCTAAGAGAGGATGATTTGGGAGTCACTCCTATGCCTTGCAGGGTTCAGGAAAAAAAAGGATGGGCTCACATCTTTTCCAGATTAGGAGTAAAACACATTAGATGGAGGGTACCTGATTTTCATTCCAAGGCTGTTTGTGTTAAAAGCCGTAGGCGTCCATATCTACCACTTATGGGCGTTAGGGGAATCAGACCTTACGCACTATTGAGAGTACTCCGACAGTTTGGCATGAGGCAGGTTGTTCCAAATGCCAAATGTGGGTAATATAGGAGAGTTTGTACGAGATTATGAAGAAGGTCGTATCTAAGGTATAAAAGATGCTCAGAAGGATTGGAAGAATGTGATAAGAGAAGATGAGTTGGAAAAGGATCCAAACAATCTAAGTCATGATGAAAATTACTACGAGTGGCTTAGGGCTGAGTTAGCTGACACTGCCACTCCAGGACCATATCTGTACAAATTTTCCAAGGATAGGGAAGCTGCAAATGCAATCCAAGTTAAGAGAATGAAACGGCGAATAGAAGGAAGAGAAATGGATCATCAAGCAAAGATAGAATATGATCAGAAGATAATTGAAAGTTTGACAGATGAGGCAGATGCTTCATTGAAGAGCTTATAATGGCTTGACACTTTTGTTAAGAAAGCCCTAGATATAGGGACGTCATTGCCTGACGATCAGAGGGGTCAATAGATTGGGACAACATTGATGCCAGCACATGTAGCCATTCAGACTGCCCTTCGGAGGGAGATGATAGAGAGCAGATTTTTGTCCGTGAAGTGGACTTTTCCTGATTACTGCATTTACTTTAAAAAGACTTGTAATCCTACTTGGGAAAATATCATTAATGAAGAGCACTGGATTTTATTTTAGGAACAATACGTTTGTTTTACATATGACACAATCTTGCTTTGTACGCTAGTAGCCTCGGAGTAACGAGGTATAGGAAAGAGAATTATATATTGCCTAAATGCTTACTTGATGTAACTGCTTTGTGTGAAATCATATACGTTGTCAAAATTCTTGATTGGTCCACATTCCGACCACTACCCAAAAGAAAAACCAAGGAAAGTAACCATCAAAACAAATTTAGATCCACTTTTAAAGGGTTGATTTGCTAATAGGAAATGGAGACTCCAGACCGCATGAGTGCAACTTCGCCCTAAGTCAACCTAGTCAGTGTCGACGAGGGCACAGAAGCAGCAAGTGAGAAAAACTGACAATAGGATGAAAGAATGGCCTTAGCCACTGCCAGGATGAAAGAAGCTATACAAACCACTAAGGTGGCTAATGAAAAAATGAAAGAAGCAGAAACTCTCCTGGCTTATGTTGAGGAACTAACAAAACAACACCCTGCCAATCGGGTAAAATGGGGGAAAACGCCTGAAGCCCCACTCGGGAATTATGTCCCACTTAGCCAACAAGAAGGGCTTGACCCTATACCATATGGAGAGGACGAGCTACTTATCCCCAACCTGAAAACTTATGGAAACCCACGCGACTCCCAATTCGAGGAGCCTCCTGTTTCCTGCACAATTGTTCTTAAAGGCACAAGATCACACAATTGGGGTGCACCAGTAGAACTATCAAAATAAGAACTTTTGGAAAATTTGGGGAGCATTGGGGTGTACGCACAAAGCCCAAATCTGTTACTACCATGCGCTCCTTCCATGGGTTACAGAAAATGCCTCTACCACCGAGGTCAATCAGGTCACACTGTCAATGAGTGCGTAGCATTGGAAAGAACGCTTATCTAATGGATTGATCAAGGGAGAATAAGCCAACTGTAGGGGCCCACTCTCTCCTGACTCATGACCAAAGAAGAAATCACCCAGAAAGGATATCCAAGGTTAGGTTCTGGAGAAACAACTTTTCCAAATTTTAGGAGTCATATGCCAGGATTCACTCCTTACTATGCAGCGTAAAGAAGATAAGGGCGGTGCCACAAACCTACCAGGGTCCCCAGCAGAAAGAATTTGTGTGTATCACCATGGCCGCCCCGACCACGACATTGAGGAGTGCGTGGATTTCAAGCTTGAACTAGAATGCCTCGTGAATGAAGGCCATGTTTAGATTGTCGCAGGAAAACAAGGATAGAAGATGAAGAAGGAAAAGACAATGAGGACCTGCTTAGTATGATTGGGTAGAAAAACATAAGTATCCCTTTACCGCTTTCAATAAGATAGAGTATCCTTTCCCTTTTATGTAAATGGAATAACGCCGACCTGATGTCCCATTGGGGATACGTGGGAAGACTATATAAGGCCTGGTCAGGGTAGAAAAATTAAGTTTCAGGTAGCATAGGAAAAACCTTTCTGTGTAATCCTGAACTACGGATAGACCTGATTTCCCTTTGGTGGGATACGTAGGCAGTCTATTTAAGACTCGGTCCTTTTATAATAAAAATTTAAATCCCCTTAGTATAGGATGGGTAGAAGCAAATCAACCACACAAACTTTTTACCATAGATCAGACCAAAATACCATGGAATGTGAATCAATCAAGGAGTTAAAATAAAGTATATGATTCTATGTGCTATAAACTGCAAAAAACTTTATATTTTGTGTTTCGTGCTTAAGCCTAACGCTAACTTGAAAGCTTTTGAGTTGTTTTCTCTTATAGATAGGGGTCGATTTGCTGGCACCAATCACTAGATCAAAAGCTACCACAGCGTCCTTAAACCCTGAAGAAGAAAACATGTCTGAAACTCTACCACCAAACGTAAATGCTTTAGTAGAAGGTACCCCAACAGCTGACATAGCTGTAATTCCTCTGGAAGAGATTGTCAGTCTATTGATGAGACAATTGGCAGAGGCCAGAGAAGAGGTGGACCACTTGAGGGCCGAGAAATAAAATACCACTAATGCTAAGGCTAGGAGACCTCCACCCACTTTCCCAAATCTGAATTTACCAATTCCCGATCATTTCCCTCAAACCCAGACTAGAGCTACCTTCCAGACTCCACTGTGCTGAAATACCATCCATGTGGGGAGCTCCTCCCACCATACCCTAACTTTTCAAACACCAGCTCGCACTACAAACGCAAATGCTTATCAAGCCCCTCGGGCAACAGGAGTTCCAGTGACCCATCCCGTACAACCAAATGTCACTTTTCAAGATCATGTCACCCATATTGACTCCTCGCCAGAATTGGAAAACATGAAAATGTTCTTTGAAGCAAGAATAGACAAAATAGAGAAGGAGATGGGGAAGAAAATTGCCGAGCTGGATGTTATATCCCGTATTTTGTACAATGAGATATTCCGAGTAAATTGCGGGAAGTTAAGGACAAGGTTATATTTTTTTCGGACTTGTTAAAAATGTATAAGTTGCATATTCATCTCTTATTGGTATGGAGTATTAAGGGTAAAATTGGAATAAGAGAATTAAGGGCAAACTTGAAATTTGGAAATTTTATTTCAAGACTTCTTGAAGAAGCCATTGTGGCCGTGTGGGTATAAGTGGGTCCCACCTATATTTTGGCCAATTGTTTTAAGCCATAAAGGGGGCCATGTGGTCATTTCATATTTGTAGGGGGCATGTATATATATATATATATGTATAATTCATGACCATGCAAGACATATTCATCACCCTAAGAAAATTCTAGAAAATTGGAGAAAAAGGGAGAAAAAAAAGGGGGAAAGGCCGGCCATGGGGCATGTGGCCACCTTGGTATGGATTATGTATCATTATATATATAGATGGGTATGACCAAACAAGATATATTCATTATTTTGCAAAGTCTAGAAAACTCAAGAGAAAGAAAAATAAGAGGAGACTTTCGGCCAAGGGATGGCCGAAAGTGATGTCTAAAATTTGGTCATGAGCAATTATTTTCTTCTAGTCTATCTACTAATTGGAGGGTCCTCTACAACGTGGAGTAGTCATTGGAGCGAGTAAATCGTTCGTTGCGGCCATGAACACCCTAGCCGAGCAGAACAAGTTAAGTGAAGGAGGTGAGGTTTGATCTTCTTTACATGTTTTATAGGTGTTTGTGCATGTTGTGGTATGTAGGAATGAATGAAAACATGAAGTTATGTTTGTGGAAGTTTGGCCGGGTAGGTGTGCATGGTGTAGGAGAAATGAATTAATGTTATTTAGTACTCTAGTTGATGTTGTTGTAGATTTTGTGATGAAAATGAAGGTTTGATAACTCAAAGTGAAGGTGTAATTGGTTGTGGGCTGATTTAGAACATAATGTGACTTCAATATAGTTTCTTGTATTGATGAAAAATGATGTTGCTAACGTATGGAATTATTGATATAGTTTATGAATTTGGAAGGAAGAAATGTATTGTTGTTGCCCCTATGGAAATTGGTGGTTTCGGGTTCCATGGCATATTGTTTGGAGTGTCTTGAATATTTTGTGGATTGTTTGAAGCGTTCTTAAATCTTGTTTGAATGGTTGCGGATTAGTAATTGAATATGTGAGCATTGGTATTGGCTTGATCGTATGTAGTTTATTTGAATATAAATGAAATGTTGTCGAATTGTGTAAGAAAGGAATTATTAATGTTAGAATGCGTTTTGAATCACTTATGGATATTGTTGGTATGGTTGCTGTTGATTTGGCCGAGTTAAATTCTCGGGGTTGTTGAAGTACAGGGGAAATGCTGCCCAAATTTCTGTAGACAAAGCGTTAGTTTGGAATTGAGTTTTTAAGTGCTTGTGGCTAATGGTTGATATCTAATGACATTATTGTAGATCGTGAGAAGCCGAGACTTAAGTTTGCCTAGCGTAGGAAGCGGATGAGGTATGTAAAGCGCAACCTTTCTTTCTTTTGGCATGCCTTAGTTGAAAGTAAGTTATGACACGAACCCCGAGGTAACTCTATTCTGGCGATCCGAACATGTCTGTGATCCTTACTTGTTTCCTGATATTCGTATTCTTAATATAGTCGAATTATGGCCTTTATGTCTCTTGTATGACTAAATTTCAAAAGTTGCATAAAAGTTTTGTTTTCAAAAGAGTTTTGTTTTTAAATGATTCCGTAACTACGAACGATCGTAACTTTCACAGAAGGGATCGGATTGCTTCGATATGTCTGTAGATAGTCCTAAAGTGAACTATGTCCGTAACTTTCCGAGGCGGGCTCGGATTGGTTTGGTATATGACTATGATCCCTATGGTTCTTGAATATGCTTATGATATTTTATATGTTTCCGAGTAACGTCCGAAAGATATTTGATATAACTATTGTCCCGATTTTCAAATGACTATTCGTTTAGACTATTTCATTGAGTCTGTAATGATGATTTATGTGCATATGGTTTCTCTCTACTACGCTCGTGCCGGCCAATATGTCCTTTCTTGCGTCCGGGCCGGGGATGTATTCGTGCAATTCCATTGCATTGTTCACCGCGTCCCCTCGCTAGAGGGCGGGGCACGTTATTTACCGCGTCCCTCACTAGGGGCCGGGGCACGTTATATGATATGATGATATGGGGGAGGCGGCCAGGATGGCATATGATGACTTCATTCACCGAGTCCCTCGTTAGAGGAGGGCCGATATATATATATATATATATATATATATATATATATATATATATATATATATATATATATATATATATATATATATATATATATATATATATATGTATATATATATATATATATATATGTATATATGCATGCATACATGATAATGATATGATTTTATTTACCGCGTCCCTCATTAGAGGGCCGGGGCACGTTATATGTACACTTTACATATGTATATCATGATTTTACTCACCGAGTCCCTCGCTAGAGGGCCGGGACACGCTATACGTTTTTACGATGATTTTATGACATTGACATGCATGATATATGTTTTCAAAGTCAAGTCTTATGATCTTACTACTCTTTACTTGATCGATCCCAGCTTCTTTGTATTTCATGCTTTACGTGCTCGGTACATATTCACATCGACCCCCTTTCTTCGGGGCTGCATTTCATGCGCGCGGTACGCCCAGTTGAGTTGAAGATATTAGTAGAAGATGTTCCGGCGGGATTGGCGAGCTCCGTTTTCTCGGTCTTTGCCGAGTTAGCGTATTACGTTATGGTATCATGTTCCATGTTAGAGACTTTGCGGACGTAGTCATGTGTATAGTATGTCGGTCACAAGCGGCTCCATAAGCCAATGTATTGTTACGCATTACTTTACAGATTTTATATGATTATAGACTTCATTTGATTTGAAGAAGTATGAAAGGCATATTTGATTTCCGAAAACCTTTCATGATTGTATTTATGTTATGATTTAAGGGCCCAGTATGATTTGAGTATCACGAGAGTCGGCGGGTTCGCTCGGCCCTAGGTAAGGGTCGGGTGCCCATCACACCCTATCGGATTAAGGGTGTGACACTGGAGCATGGCTCTAAGAAGAAAGAACGGTTGAGATACTCTGACCTGTGCATCCATCCAGACTTAGGTCTACCTGAAGGCTTTAAAATTCCAAAATTTGATCAC
This sequence comes from Lycium ferocissimum, assembly GCF_029784015.1. Taxonomy (NCBI): domain Eukaryota; kingdom Viridiplantae; phylum Streptophyta; class Magnoliopsida; order Solanales; family Solanaceae; genus Lycium; species Lycium ferocissimum. The sequence goes on along the minus strand of NC_081343.1, from coordinate 12,569,530 downwards.
TTTAGTAGGTCGGTCAACCCCAGAGCCCACTTAAGGGCTTACTGCGACCAGCTGGTTGGAAGTGGCGGAAATGAAGCCCTACTTATGAGGTTGTTTAGTCGAAGTCTGTCAGGCACGGCTATGGAATGGTTCGTTTCTCAAGATATCAGCCGGTGGAAAACATGGGAAGTAATAGTAAGTTCGTTCATGGAAAGATTCTGCTTCAATGTGGAAAATGTACCTGATCGCTTCTCATTGGACAAAATTCGTCAAAATCGACTGAGACCTACCGAGAGTATGCTAGTCACTGGAGGGATGAAGTGGCACATGTACAACCTCCCATGATCGAAGCTGAGCTGGTAGCCACACTCATACGATACCAAGAAGCTGATTGCTTTGATAAAATGATAACTATGAAAGGGAGCTCCTTCGCAGATATAGTTGCTGTGGGGGAAGATATCAAAGACGGCCTTAAAATCGGTAGGATTGTTAGTGTACTAAACAGATCAGCTGCATCAGGCACCATGAGTGGCAAAAAGAAAAGAGAAGACATAGCCTGTGTTTCTAGAACTACAAGTCCAAAAAGCCAAGGAAAAGAGATAATCCACGAGAATCCAGATAGCTACCAATCACCTCCACCAACCAACTACACAATCACCTCACCCCAATATAGCCCAATGACAGTGTGCTACACACAACTCGGCTACCAAGCTCCACAACCAAACTATCAAATGCCAACACCAAGCAACCGAACCCCACAACCAAATTACCGAATGTCAGCACCTAATAACCAAGCTCCGCAAAACCAGACTTTCCAGAACTAGCCTCCACCGGCAAACTATGAGGCACCCCAAAGGAAACCTATGAGGGAATTCACCCCTCTGCCAGAATCGAGGGCAAGTCTATTTGCTAAGCTAAGGGATGTTGGGCGACTAAGTGTCGTCCCACCAAAACCCTTAACCCTTGTTTGATCGATGGTACGGACGGATACTCACTTGCGCCATCATTCTAACCAAGGCGGCCATGCCACTGAATATTGCATAAATCTAAGACACAAATTATAGGATATGATTGACAGCTATGAGCTCATTTTAGAGCCAATACCTCCAAATGGGGACACAAATACACTCCCAAAGCATGGAGGGAACCAAATTCACATGATAGAGAGAGGTGATAAGTGGGAAGAAAGCCTAGCTATAATTCGTCCAGATGTTGAAGGATTAGAGAGCACTGTCGCCTCATTGTCACTATAAGAGCGAGAAGAAGTGGTAGACCCTTTGACAAAGGGATCCAAGATATCTATCATAGCCAAAAGAGAAACTTTTGTGCTCAAATACTCCTCAATAGTTACTCGAGTTCACAACGAACCGTTCATACTCAGAACATCAGGACCAATTGAGAATGAACCTTTTGTGATCAAACCACCGCACCAAATGATGATCAACAAGGATAAGGAAATAGCTACTGTGGTTCAAGGTATGACCAGGTGAGGAAGGTGTTATGCCCCGGAAGAACCTGCACCCAAAGTGCCTCATCACGAAAACCCTCAGAAGAAACTAATAGCGAGGTGAAGGCTGAATTTACGGGGCAAATCTTGGTTAAGGATTATTCGATTGTTGAGCACCTGCATAAAACTCCTGCTAGGATATCAGTAATGTCACTACTACTCAGTTCATCCCAACATCGTCTAGCCTTAATGAAAGCCTTGGATGAAGTCCAAGTACCTGCGGGCACCACGAGCGAAACATTGGCCAAAATTATGGGGTATGTTATGCGAGCTCATAGGTTGTCATTTTCTGACGATGAATTACAAAGATAAGGGAAGTCCCACAATAAAGCCCTGCATATAACAGTCAAATGCCATAACAAAATTATTCCATGAAGTCTTGATTGATGGAAAAGGTGGTGAATGTAGCCTTACTATTGACAACTACGAAACGACTCGAGTATGATATTGGTAAAAAAATCGCGAGTCGGACCATCGTAAAAGCTTATGATGGTGCAACCAGTGACCCGATTGGAGAAATAGATTTACCCATTACAAATGGGCATACTTGAGTTGTAGTGGGTTGTTATCATAGACATCAAAAAAAGCTATAACCTGTTATTGGGGTGACCTTGGCTGCACGCCGCTGGAGTTGTAACATCCTCATTACATCAATCTCTCAAATTCATGCGGGATGATAAGGAAGTCATGATTCACGGCAAAGGAAGTGTCCAATTATCCGAGATAACTGTGCCGATCTTAGAAAGATCCTTGCTTGCGGCGATTTTCACACTATTGAGCTAGCCATGATAGGTTGTAGAGGAGATAATGAAGATATCCCTATGCCAGCACGTCTGAATGATTGCTACAACTTTGATAAGGAATGGGTTTGAACTCGGGAAAGGTCTGTGAAAGAACTTACAAGGAATCAGAGAACCAGTAAGTATCAAACACACGAGCCATGTCAGGCAGAAGAAGAGGAAGCAGAGTATGGGCCGAGAGGTCCCGTATAAATGAGAAAACCATTCCCTCATCTCTACCAATCGCGCCATTTTATATGCCCGTTGAGCCACGACGGCGAAGATCCGAGAAAAGAGGGTTTGAGGACATTGTTTTGGGAATGAGAATGCACAGCCATCATTGACGAATGCTTTGAAGCATTAGAGATTCACCTTGCTGAACCAGAAGAGACAACATGTGGATGGACTTCTACCCCGTTGTTCACTTTGCGGTAGAAAGAATGCTCATTTTCAGGAAAAAATGGCAAAAGTCGGCTTTGAGGCCCAGCTTATCGCCTTTTCATATTTTCTTATTTTTACGTGTTGTTTAAATAACAGAAAATGGCTCGATGTTCCATTCCGAGTCAGGACCACCGTTTGTACTGCCTTTTAAAATTTCAATGAAAACGCCTCAAAGTTTGTGATAAAATAGAATCGTTTTACATGCTACAAAGCAAGTGAAAATGACGATGAACAAAATGACGATCAAGGAGAAGAGCAATATATATATATATATATATATATATATATATATATATATATATATATATATATATATATATATAACTATATCAATACATAATTAAGATTGCTTTTACATGATTCATAACCATGTTATTTTTTGTTTTACGGTAATAATACGAGAGGCCACGAATAATGTCATGACATGCTACAAAGCAAGTGAAAATGACGATGAACAAAATGACGATCAAGGAGAAGAGGCAACTGAACCGGAGGGGTTGATAGATGTCGAAGAAGAATATGAGAACAGAACCGCGCCAAACCTAGAGGAAAGTGAAGTAGTTAATCTAGGAAGTGAGGAGTTGGT
>NC_081343.1:12551238-12561238 GCF_029784015.1 Lycium ferocissimum | reverse complement strand
CTGAGTACCCGAAAACAGCTTAATGCTTGGTTTGTTTAATTTGGAGGTTCTGTAAATAGTTCACCGTCTAATCACTGGGCTTTCCTAGACCTTGGAAGATGATTCTAACCTACATAAGTATTCAATTCTTGTTTCTATACTACAACTGGGATTTCCTAAATATGAGAGGATTGTTTGAACCACTTCTGACACAGTGACTTAAAACTAGCAATTTGAGGAAGCTATCTCAGGCATTTGACGTCTTTGAATACACTTGTTGTCTTCACCTCTCCGTGTATATTCCCTTAACACCGCCTCATTTTTGCTTATATGACCTGCCGTCTCGCTTATCAAGTCACAAGTGCCTTTCCGGGGTCTTAGATGAAATTTTTGATAGTTTATAATCCCCCTATGTCTCGATTGAATCAGATGTTCTGAGGCTTGAGTTAAGTGTATTTCAAGAAAGATTAGTTTGAATATGAGTGGGTATTCCCTTTCAGGAGGTTTTGCTCCTCATATTCAAGTATATCTATGGGAACTTAGGCATATACTTATTCTTATACCTAGAAGGCTTCGATAAGATAAAGAGTATACCATGGGGGTATAACAGGTATACCACTGTTGCACCATACTTAAAAAAAAAGGGAAGGGGGGGGAGGAGGAGTATACAGACATATATATCACGTACACTTAATTGAATATTTAGAAACATTTGGGAAGAGTTTGTAATTGGGCCCTGTGGACTGGCCTCGCTATTTTACGGTCCCTGATTCTTTATAGAACCGTCACTCCTAGCCGTTTGTTTATGATCGCCTAAATTATTGGTTGGGGTTTAGCCTAAGCGCATATGTTTGTAATTTAATTTTTGGCTTTGTCATAATAATTAGGAGTTAATTTGCAGTATTTTAGCTTTTAAATTGCTGGATTGGCACTAATTATGTATACCTCCTTTATTTTCAAAAAATCTGTTGATGGGCTTCTACGAGGCCCATTAACTCCCATAGATCGAGTCAAATTTCAAAATGGACGGGAAACACATATGGAGCATACGTCGGATCTAAAATTGCATTGTTAATCCTTCTCTTGGGCTTGGTCTGCCCAAGTCCCTCAAACTTTTACATTTTTGCCTTTAAATCATAATTATATGAGGTTTAAATTTCATATTTGGAACCCTTGTGTTTAAAACTGTGTATTTGAGTCGCTAAAACACTTTTATTCATTAATTAACGTTCATACTATAAAAATGGGAACCGGACTGCTTTGGACTAATAAAGGATTAAATCTGCCTGATTTGAAAAGTCTGTGGACTTAAATGGACATTTATGGAACTTCTCTGGGACCGGATCACGTGGATCAAGTTTTTGAGGCTTTTGACCGATTCGCAAAAAAGAAACCTGTGCAAAATTTGTATAAAATTTATAATAGACTAAAATTGGTATAAAATTGGATAATTTAATTAAATATATTACGATTTATACACGAATACTATAGTATGCCAAAAACTATTTTCAAAACACTACCTTTTTTTCTAAATCTTTTTGGGTGGACTTACGTAGAGTCCTACTTAGGCTAAGAGCCTTCGGGTATTAGCCTATGTGTTCAAGTCCGACACCCATGCTCAATTTTGAGCAAAATTATACTTCGACGATTTCTTGAAAATGTATTTGTTGCATGTAAATGACACTCTTTTACTTCAAAATCTAGACTTAAGCATTTTTTGTCAAAAAATAATTTATAATCATAAGGTAAACTATTAGAACTCGTAGGTAAACCGCAATTCAGCGGATCCTTAATACCGGGGTGCCTAAAACCTTCCCCGGGGGATCACCAGAACCCTCACCCAGACTTTGGTAGATTAGGTTTCTTTTAAATAATAGTTTAGATGAACCCTTTTCGAATCGGTTTTCCTAATTTTCTAAAAATTTAGTGGCGACTCTAAAATGTATCCTTTAGAGCACCATTAAGTGGTTGGCGGGTTTTTTTGACTTTCCCCGTACGATTCACAATCGTACTTCCCTAGGACACCTCCCTCTTTTTATGAGGTATGTGCGAGCCAGTTAAACTTAGAATTCCCAACACCCGCTACAATGCTATTCAATCTTAGTAGTGGAATTCATTCCGCCATTCTGATATTCATTATCCACCTAAACTTTAGGAAACCAAGATATACAATTAAGCCAACGAACAATCAACAAAGGTAATACAAGATCATGGCCTATGGTTATAGCAACTAAACGCAACTGTGTCAAGTCTCAATAGAATCAATCCGAGTCCATATATCAAAAGTACATCACAAGAATATCACAACAGAAGCCACGTGTAATGCAATGCAATAATGTATGAAATGTATATGCAATGCAATGCAAGGTTGTGTACACATGTACTTAGGACGGAAGTATCGACGTCTCGATATAAAAACCCATGAGGGACCTGCAAAGTCTATGTACCACTCGTTCCAAATCTTTGCCCAACGGTAACGAGACTCCGGATCTTTGCACACAGAGGATCTTTGTCAGCACAACCCATGGGGGACCCGCAAGATCCATATACCACTCTTTTCGGATCTTTGTCCACGGAGGATCTTTCAAATCATATCATTTAATATCATATCACCCGGAACCATTTCCCATCGGGTATTTAAAACATTTCCTCTTATAGATACCAAAAGTCTTTCATTAATCAGTTCCAAACCATTTCCGTCATGTATGAATGTATGAATGCATAAATGCTAAATGAATGCAATAAATTCCAATGAATATGCTATGGAAGTCACAACACTATAAGAACTATCAAGACTTATCTGAATCAGCTCAACAGTAAGCATGATCTCATTAACAACAGTCAGATCAATATCACAAGTACCAAGCATGGGTACGCCAACAATATCATGAAAAGGCTACACAAGCCATATAGAACACTTTCCTCATATCAAACGTTAACAAGTAAGATACCACAATATCATGAACAAGATATATCCATAGTCTCCAATAACCAACACGGACAAATCACGTAACCATATCACCTCATTTCTTCACTGCCTAACAACATCAATACTTGATGATTACACTTTCTACTTTATAAGATTACCACTAAACATCCTGCCTAGGATCAATTCACGATCTTTGGTGCATTTTATTAATTAGAATACCAATTAAGATTCACTAGTAACCATCACAAGACATGTTATGCACATCCTACGCAAACTCCTCATTAAGGGCATTGTAACTAAGTACCGCACAACTAATCTTCGAAGTCGCATAAAATCCACCAATACTCAAAGAAACCAACACATGAGCGTAGGAAATCTACAGGCCACAAGCCCAAACAAACAACCGCATAACAGTACCATCCTAAGAATCCATCCCAATCTCCAATTCCTATACATGCATACTTCGTTTCTTCTAATACATGAATATGTAAATCTAACCGGGGTCTACCGAAAAGAAAGCCGTAACCTACCTCAAGGCCGAGTGGGTGCCACGAACATCCGTAGATCTTCAATTGTTCATCACGTTGTAACCCGCACAAAGGAACTTGAGACAATCATGAGACCCAAGAATAGGAATCAACATTAGAGCATTTACTAGAGGTTGAGATTAGTAAAGAAAGGTGGGAATTCATAATACCTCTAGATTTCTAGACCTTTATTACCAGATAATCCTTTTCCCTAACTCATAATTAAGGCTGAGTGATTTATTAACCCTCGTTCATGAATAAAGTCAACCATTTAGACTGCTAACTAGGTAAAGTCACCATTATTAACTCTATTCTTTAGAAATCCCATTTACAGATTTAGAAAGAAGGTGAGAATCTATGTTAGTAACCATTCTAGGGAGATGAACATGAGAGATTAAGTCAATAAAATCCATATTAAGAACATGCTAACCATTTGACCTTCTAAGTCTAGGAATTAGTGACACCCATTTTCATTTTCTTCTTGGTGAAGACCTTAGGAATAATTAGCTATGTGAAAGAAGAGATTAGAAGAGGTTAGGAAGAATACCATTCCCAAGAAGATCTAAATTTGAACTCTCAAAAAGGCTTGAGGGGTGGCTGAGCTTTAGGGTTTTGAGAAAATAGGGTCAAATCCCGAAATGAACTCTTAAATAGGGAAAATCACTATACATCACCGCTATAGCGGTCTGAGAACCGCTCCGATGGCACCGCTAAGGTGGAATAAGAACAGTTGTGGCGGTTTCTTGGCCAATCCATTCACCGCTTTGATGGTAAGCCCACCGCTACAGCGCCACCGCTGCAGTGACATTCTAGTCACTGTGGAGGTTTCAACGGCCTGGTGGCCCAATTTCAATACTTTAACGCAACGCACATGATGGGTTTGATCAATTTAGTAATTTCCAGATGTATGACTGAACAAAGACATTTTTAAAGAGTCGAAGTTGCGAGTTTTCTCGAAAGACATTTTTAAAGAGTCGAAGTTGCGGGTTTTCTCAAAATTCACAGTAATGACGAAATGGGTCGTTACACATACATCTCTATGATAACAACTTAGAAAATACATCCATTTATTTACAAGGGCATACAAGGCTGACATCACAACTGAAAAGACGTAACTAAAAGCGTATACATGACTCCATCTGCAAAGCCTTTAAGAATATAGGACTGTAATATATAAGTTGGGACAGGGCCTCCCAACATATCCGTAGCCTAAAATGCATAAACAACATACTGACTCGGCAATACTCCGAATAGAAGTAGAGCTCACCAACCCATGCTGAGATCTGGAGGTAATCTATCACGATCTGTCTTTGCCCATCTAACTATACCTGCATGGCATGAAACACAGCACCCCCAGGAAAAAGGACGGTCAGTATGAAGAATGTACTGAGTATGTATGGCAGAAACATAATACAATAGATATATCATAAGGAGGAAAGGTAAGAGTGTAACCTGGTACTTCCTGACTTACTAGCATAAGTCTAACACATATATTCGTACATCACATTAGACCCGTAGAACTTCAAGCATGACTATATGAAATATCATGGTCTTATTTAACTTACAGTTATAGCGCTATCTGAACATGTGTTACGGCATGCACCCCGACCCAAGTCCCAATACAAGTGTTGCAGAACATACAACCCAATTCATATTCAATGCAAGTGTTGCAGAACGTGCAACCCGATCCATATTCAATGCAAGTGTTGTGGAATGTGCAACCCGATCCATAATTCAGACATGTGTTGTGAAACGTGCAACCCAATCCATATGCAAGATGGATAAGAGACTACTACTATTACCTTTAGTTCTTTTAATGCCTCATAACTAGTAAGTACATAAGAGTTCCCTGGCAAACATATCGTACACACTTGAGAAGCTATATGGTCGTTATATACCTTGTCAGGAGGTCTACCATCCATACTTCTCTTATAATCTACAACCTTTCATTAAAAACAAATACTTGGATTTACTGGAATAACATAAGGTAGTCTTGCATTCCAACTATCGACATATGCATTACATTAGTGTGAAGTACGCTAACGACTCATTCCGAGTAGATGGGGGTGTAAGGAATAACTTTTCATTACACTTAAAGGCTCTATTATCAAAGAGTGAATAAAAGTCAAGGACATTCTCGGTTATCATGAATAGAATCAAGATTGAAACTTTCATTTTGTCTCACTTACTCTAAAGACATGCCAAAAAAAAAGAAAGGATAGCCTTCACATACCTTGTTGGCTTCTTTGACAATCCAACCTCATAGCCCGTCTAGCGCTACAACCTATAATAATGATAAAATCTTTCGTTAGGCCAAGGATTCATTCGGTATATCATGTATATCAAGTGTCCAACTTGTCTTATAACGGATCGGGCAGCATTTCCCTCATTTCTACTACTTCCTCCAAGTTCCCAACATTAAGAACAATAACAAACATACTCAATCCACCAAATTCCAGCCATAACACAACTCAGAAAATCACCAAACAGTCCATACAACAACAACATCATCAAAATACGATTTCCCGCTATTAATTCCGTATTTAGCTATGACCTGGATGAACTCAAATATATCTAGTAGAGGAGAATTCTTACCTTATATGCCAAAAACTATTCCTCTTCCACCTTACTTCTCTTTGAAGAAATCTCCGATTTGCTATCACGTGGAGGAAACCAATTTGGAAACCTCTACGTTGTTCTATGGGTTTGCTTTAATCATAAACCTCATCTTCCTTATTATTGATAAGAAAATATAGTATCTCCTTAAAATAGAACGTTGCTAGCTGCTGCATACTACTTAAGTTTGTCACATTACCAAAGATGTGGGTTGCTAGAAATGTACTCTTTCCTTTGAAACTTTTCCAACCAAAATGACAACTCTTTTGGATTAGAATGATAACTAATTAGCCTCCACAAAAATGTGCCTACTAAGTTGTAACGACCCATTTGGTCGTTATAGTATTTTTGGAACTTTCGCCCCTTTACAAGCTTGGTTAGCTCGCTTTTGACCCGAGGGGATCATTGACATGCTTTTTGAGGTGTCTAGACTTGATTCGACTGACCTTTTGTGAAATTTAGGCTTAAAGCGAAAAAGACTTGACTCAAAGTTAACATTTGGGTAAGCGGACCTTTTTTGAAAATTAGTAGATTTTGAGAGGTTCGGATGGTCGTTTAGAACTTGTGTGTATATCTGGTTTGGTTTCCAATGCACTCGAATGTATTTTGGGACTTGGGTTGGGAAGTTGGAAATGAAGTATCGGGGGTTGACTCGTTCAATGAGACCTCCGTTGGAAATTCTGAGGCCACTAGTGCGTTCGTAGCTTGTTTTTATATGGGTATGTGTAGGTGGTTTTTGAGAAAATGGCGGGAGTTGGTCGGGATTTCGGTTGAGACTTGAAAAATGTTTGGGAGTTCTGGTACCTGGTGTCCGCCAGGGCGGCACCGGTACTGTCCCAGTGGCACCACCGTAGTGGTGGGATGGCCGCTAGAGCGGCCAAGCTCATTTTGTCCTGACCATCCCGATGGTCTGAGTAGACTTCGGGATGGTGGCATCGTGGCAGGCCTATTATTTTCATTAAGTGTGTATTAAAAGCCCTTAATCTATCATTTATTACCATCATGAAAATTGAGCTCTTGCGTACTATTCTAGAAGATTCTTGGTGGTAAGTCCTGCTAATCTCCTTACTAATTCCTTATTCCTAATCATCTTAGAATCCCTCTTTCCTTGTCAGTTCCTTAGTAATGGAAGATAAAAAGTGGATTTAATGGATATTCTACTTTGGCTTTTAAATGATGAAATTGATTGGGTTTATGCTATATTATGATGTAATTAAGGTTGTTAAATCATATATCTTCTATTATTAGTGTTAATCCTTGAATCTAAGAGTTAGGGTTTACACCCAAAATTGGGGATTTTGTTTGGATTTCAAAATTGGATGAATCATTGAGTTAATTTAGCAATTAGTTAATAGGTTTTGATCACCTAGTGTTTAGGGAAAATACATAAATACCCCCCAATGTATGCACAGATTAATTATGACGCACCCAACCTTTGCGGGCGACCTATTACCCCCCTGGCCTTTTTTTTTTGTATTTTTGTACCCTTTTTTGGCTGATGTGGCAAAAAAAAATTTTGATGCCCAGTTGCACAGTGGAGAGTGGAGAGTGTTGCACACTCTCCGCCACATCAGCGCCACGTCAGCGCTACGTTGGCACCACGTCACTAAACCCCCTTCTTCTTCTTCTTCTTCTTCATTCCATCCCACCCCTCATTTTCCCCACCCAACTTCTTCTTCTTCATTCCACCCCACCCCTCATTTTCCCCACCCATCTTCTTCTTCTTCTTCTTCATTTCTCCCCACCCACCCCTAACCCCACCGCCACCCTCATTTTTCTTCATTTTTGCTAATGTTACTTTTATTTATTCTTTCACAGTTTTTTTACTTTCTTTTTCTTTGTGCAACTCATCTTCACTCTCATTCTTTTTCTTCACTTCCGGAACTCCATTTTTGTCGATTGAATCCTACATTTTCCTCTAATGATAGAAAAATTAGAGGAAAATGTTGTTGGGTTACCAATTGTGAATCTGAAATTTTTTAATCTGAAATGGAGTAGTCGAATTCTTAAATCAGAAATGGGTAGTCAAAATGTTGTTGGGCTACCAATTTTGAATCTGAAATTTTTGTATGTTGGTGATTTGTTAGTCAAAATTGGTTTGCAAGTAAAATACGATGGGAAAATACTTTGTGACCTCTATTGTTACTTGCTTCGGTGAACTCCATTGCTACTTGCTCCATTTTTTTTCTCTGAAATTGTAAGGGGAAATGATTGATTTATGGTTTGAGCCAAATGGATTTACTTTATCAGCAGTAATTAAAGCTTGTTTTAATAATGGGAAGTTAAAATTGGGCTGTTTATTTCATGGCGTTGCGATTAGTTGTGGATTCGAAGAGAATAATGTGATTGAGAGGCGGATTTATGAAAAAGAAAAAGAGGCGGATTGGCGTAGGGTTTCAGCAGAAAAAAAGTTGGGTTCTTGAGATTGAAAATTGCAGCAGAAAAAGAAAAATGGATGTTGTGATTAACTGTTGTTTAATCATCTGGGTATTACTATTTGGATCATAAAAACACTAGTGAAAATTGTTTGAAGTTGTTTGTTTGTGCTAAAGTTGAATTACAATTGAGCTTTGCATTATTTGATAATCATGGAACCCATGGAGATAGCCCTCCAGGTTGTGACAATGGAGAAGATGGCATTGTTTAAAATTTTAATACTTGTTTAATAAAATTTAGGTGGCACCAATGTGGCACTGACATGGTGCTGACGTGGCGGAGAGTGTGCAACACTCTCCACTGTGCAACTGGGCATCAAAATTTTTTTTGCCACGTTAGCCAGAAAAGGGTACAAAAATACAGAAAAAATAAGGCCAGGGGGTAATAGGTCGCCCGCAAAGGTTGGGTGCGTCATAATTAATCTGAGTATACGTTGGGGGAGGGGGTATTTATGTATTTTCCCCTAGTATTTAATTGGATATTTTATCCCCGAATTTTCCATTTTGACCTTTTGGGCCCATTTTCCCAAATTCTAGGGTCAAATATGCCTAGACTTTCTTCATCTTGAGGCTCAGCGGAAGGGCAAGGCTAAGGAGTGATTGCTGGTGTATTGTTGTTTGGCCATCCAGGTAGGTTATCGCTTACCCTTCGTGAGACTTCATGTAGCGAAGCATATATTTAGATGATATTGTCGGAGAAAACATGTAAACCTTCGGGTAAGAAGTTGGGTTGGATATTGTCTTAGGTTGCGCCCTGTTGTGTGATTGGGGTTAGCCACCCCGTTGTGTTGTGACTTGATTGTTCTATCGTTTTTGGCTTGATGCCACGTGTTGATAGTAGATATTGGGAAATGTTGTTCCATCTTGACTGTGATATTGTAGTACCTTACTTGTTGATGTTGATACGAGGATAGAGTTATCTATGACTTGTGTATTCTTTCATGATATTGTTGGCGTACCCATGTTTGGTACTTGTGATATTGATTTGATTATTTATATTGACACATACATTGCACGCATTCTCATGATATACTGTTGATACATTGTTGATCTTGATTAAACACTGTGATGAGCTAGGCTCGGTTTGGATGTGGGTGATGTGAGAGTCCGATATCTGATGTTTGTCCTGGAATCGTGGATTGTGTGAGTGCGTGGACTCCGCGGGTCCCCCAGGGTGGTGTTGATGGAAATCCTCCGTGAGCAAAGATTCGGAGTCTCATCTGTCTGTTGGGAAAATATTCAGGACGAGTAGCACATAGACTTCGCGAGTCACCTTGGGTTGCGCTACCGAGGCGTTGAGATATTCCGTCCGGAGTACATGTGTACATAACATTGCATTGCATTTGCATTCATACATTATTCCGTTGCATTGCATCATGGCTTATATTGTGATGAACTGGTGCTTTACTTGTGATGTTGGTTTCAGATTAGACTTATTGAGACTTGGCACATTCGGGTTAGATGTCTACTTAGGCGGTGATGTTTACTTGGTTCCGATTATGTTTTACTTATAC
>NC_081343.1:12539013-12551138 GCF_029784015.1 Lycium ferocissimum | reverse complement strand
AAGAAGATGGGTTAGACACCAAAAACATTGGGTAGCCTACATCTGTCGGGTGCAAGACATATATGTGGTTGGGGGACCCTAGGCGAAATCGCCCGGCCTCTCGGCACTGGGTTCGGTATACCCCCCCCGGGGCCCTGTCCAAGGGGAAGATAAACCCGACAGACCCGATGGTGGACCCGGCACCCCCGCGGACAATCTCCCGGGTCCCGGGGCGAAAAAAAAACAAGCTCGTGGCACGATAACACACTCCCGGGGTGATGTCTCCCCGGTGAGAACTCTGGGGGGGGCCCCCGGGAACCTGTCCCCGGGAACCAAAGCCGGGCTCTTCCCTCCCGAAATCCCCTGCTTTACGGTCTCTCCCCCGGGGGGGGTGTCTGTTTTTTGGGGGGAAAGGGATTCTTCTTTTGCGGGCAGGCCCCCCCTCAGCTCCCCCGGGAACCCCCCGTCCCCGCCCCGGGCGCCCCCGTTTCTCCGGCGAGCCCCTTGTCGATCCTCCTCCCCGGCTTGGCCTCTGACAATATCCTCACGGGGGGCACCGACCGACTTCGACCAAGAAACGATCCCCCCCTCCGTTCGTCTCGTCGGTATTCGGCTAAATGTGGGTGCTTCCCCAGGTCAAAACGTGCTCTCGCCTCGCCCCCCCTGGGACGCGGGGATCTTCAACCCCCGCCTTTGGGGGGTGAAATAGCAAAAGGCCTCGAAACTCGCCCCCAATTGGGGGAATCCTCCCCCCTAACCGGCCCCCCAGCCATCCCATTGCCTACTCTGGCCCGTGGCCGCCCCTCGACGGACTCGGTCTCGAAACCCAATGAGCCGCACGTACCCGTCCCCTAATAAACTCCGGGGGACCCCCGCGGGTTTTGCCAAGCTCAGGGATTACAAGTAAAATCACGGGGGGGGCTCGTGTCTGTCCCAATCCCCCTTCCTCCCTGGACACCGCCCCCTTCGGTCGCACCCCGGCCCCATCTCGCGTGGCCCCCTCCCCCGGGCAAGGCCAGGCCCGGGAGCGGCGGTGGGGCGCACCCGGTCTGCGGTGCTTCTTTGCCCCTGGCTGTGCCCCTGCACGGTAGCGGCGGTGCTTAGCCGAGCTCGGCAGCGGACACAACCTCGAGCTCGGTGGTGCGGGCCCTAGTAACTCTGCGGGCACGGCTGGTCTCTCCGGCTGTTGTCGACTTGCCTTCGAAGGCGGTGTCATCGCCAGGCATCGCTAAAAAACATAACGGGTCGTTGAGGAGGAGTCATCTGACAATACCGCTCTGTGTTATATCCCGTACTTTTACGTATTCGGGAAATTTGGAAATAATTGTGACTTGTAAGAATAAGGCAATATTTTGATTTTGGTCAATATGTATGTTGTTGTTCTTGAAAAATGTAAACGCGAAATATTGAGGAAGGCCAAGGGCAAAATTGGAATTTTGGAAATTAGTTCCGGGAATTTCAAACAAGATTTATAACCAATTGGGCTCAAAAAAAAAAAAAGAGAAAAATCAAGGCCCAACCCAAGGGGTGGCCGGCCATGGCAAAAAAAAATATAAGAAAAGGATCCAAGCCTAATATAATTTATCCATGTGATAAATTAATAAAAAGGGGCAATTATTCATCAAATCCCCTAGAATTTTCAAGACAAGAGAAAGAGAGGAAAACAAAGAAAAACAAGAAGAACAAAGAGAAGGGCCATTCAGCCATGACCCATGGAATTTCACCCCTCAAAATATTGTTCCAAAAATTATTTTCTTGTTGTATTCCTACTAATTCAAGGCTCCTCTACAACTTGGTGTAGTTGTTTTGGAAGATTGAGTATTAGTTTCATCAATTCAACACTTGAGTTAAGTGAAGAAGTTGGAAGGAAAAGGTAAGAATTCATCCCTTTTATTTATGTTATGAAGGTTTGTTTGTTGTAGTATATGGAAATGAGTAGAATATATAGAAATATGGAAGTTTGCAAAGTGGGTGTGCATGTGTGCATGTGGCCGTGTATATGTGTTATGTGGTGTAGTTGGGATGAGTTGAATTTTATGTTGTATTTTAGTTGTGGTTATTGTGGAATTTGTATTGAAAATGAAAGTTGAATGAAAATTGGATGGAGTTGAAAAATTGCCATGTTGGCCGTGTAGTATATTGGTGATGAATAATGATGGATTTATTTTGTTTAGTATGTTAATTGTGTTGTTGTGATCCTTATAATGTAAAGGAAGGCTAGATGGTTTAATTTGGCATTGAAGTAGATTGTAGAAGATTATGTTGTTTTAGTATGACTTTATGATATTACGGAAATGAAGTTGTTAAAGTGTGGATTATGGTTGTTGGTTAAGAATTTGTAAGTAGAAAATGTGTTGTGATGGTTTTGTTGCATATGTAGGAGTTTTGGGTGGAATATGGAATCGATGAAATTGTTGAATATTGGATATATGGCTTGGAATATTCTTGGCTTGTGTTTGAATGATCTTAAATTAGTATGTGGACATAAAAATATTAATATAGATTTGAAAGTACAAGTTGGATTGGAAGTTATTGCATTATTTGGAAAGGAAGACTATGTATGTTAGAATGCGTTTTGTTGTGATTTTGATGATTGTTGTTATTGTGGTGGTTGTTGTTGTCGATATTATGGCCGAGCTAAGTCTCGGGGATGTTGAGTTTATAGGTGGAAATCCGCCGAAATTTCGGTAGACAAATATGAACTTAAGTTGAACTTTTAGAAGCTATAACTTACATTTGGTAAATGTGACCAAATTGTAGATTTTGGTGAACTTGAGACTTGATTTTGGAGACGTATGGAAGACGGAAAAGGTATGTAAAGCTATCCCTTTCCTTCTTTTGGCATGTCCTAGACATATTAGGTCGAGATTTGAGCCTCGGGGGCAATTCTGTTCATCGAAATCCGAGTCTGATTTTAGGTACTATTCATTCAATGTAATTGAATTATAACTCTTATGTTTTGTAGGAAAACTATCCGAACATCCATAATTTGCACAAATGTGATAGAATCGTTTTTGAAATTTACATGGATGACTCCATAGAGTCTAATGTTCGTAATTTGTGTCCGCCACCTCGACTTGACCCGAGGCGGGCCCACTAGCCCCGAGACTCCTTCGTTTGTCCTAATACACTCATCTTTATATAATGTCGGGAAAAGACCTTTGCTCATGGTTTTGGCTATTATAGAACAACGTTTTGATTGCTCCATGATATTCTGATTTATATTTTAAACTATAAATACGATTTCAAAAGTATTTTTGTGAGATAAGCTCCGTGTTGATCAGTTGTTTTGACTAGCTTACCCAATGGGTTACCATATGATTATGTCAAGTGTCATAAATGTTTTGATACGTAAATTGCATTAGTTTCCGCACTACCGCTCGTTCCTATACTATGACATCGTTCGCGGTTCCGGCCCGTTTTGTGATCGTGCGCACCCATGATAAATTCGGTAGTATGTCAGGTTACGGTTTCCGAGACCTCGCCATAGGGCCGGGTTCCGTTTATGGAGTTATGCTGTGATATGGCTTATGATATATTTGATGATATGATATGTTGTGTTCGAGGTGTACGGAGATTTGAAACCTTCTCGGGAGTATCTTTGTGTGTGGCACCGGCCGGAGTGGTGACCACGTTTCGAGCCTTATGCATGATCTCGTTTGCATTTTGTACATATGTCTTGCATGACAGTTTGGTATATATATATATTGATCCGGTATTTTCTCTCTGTACCTTCCTTTCGTTATGGTTTGGATTCTCGTACTTTATGCTTTACATACTCGCAGACATCCTTCGACCGACCCCCTTTTCTTCTGGGGTCGCATTTCATGCCCGCAGTACCGAGAGGTTCGTGAGCTACCAGTGTAGGCCACACATTCGCTATTACGGCAGTGCTCCTTTCGGTCCCGAGCCCATATGTTGGTACACCGCCTACCGCGATGTTTATGCTTTTGTATATTTGGTTATTTGGGGGTACGGTGGGCCCTGTCCCGTCATATGTTTCTCGTTTCGGTTTGTAGAGGCTCGTAGTCATACATGTGGGTCATGCGTGTGTTCGTTTGTTTATGTCCGTGAGAGGCCCGTAAGATCGGAAGCAATTCGGAAGGGTAGGAGTTAAGGTTCCAATTGGATTCTACTTAGTGTGCATATGATGTTTTAGAGACTATTGACGTGGAAATATTGAGGAAGGTTAAGGGCAAAATTGGAACCTTGTAAATTGGTCCCGTGAATTTTCAAAAGCGACCCATCATCAATTGGGCTCAAAAAAAAAAAAAAAAAAAAATTGAGGCCCAACAAGGCAAGGGTGGCCGGCCATGTATGGCTTGGCCCAACCCATGATTTAAGTCATGTGGCAACCATGTGCCTAAATAATTATAAGAAGGAGTCAAAGCTTCAAGAAAATTCAAGAAACAAAAAAAAAAATTGAAGAACTCCTCCATCAAGAAGGCTCTCGGCCGAATAGAGAAAAGGAGAAAAAAAAATTTCAAGTCCTTCAATCTTGTTCCAAAAATTGGTATCTTGTGATTTCCCTACCAAATTAAGTGTCCTCTACAACTTGACCTAGTTGTTTCGGAAGATTGAGCCTCGGTTTCTTTGTTTGGACAACTTGAGGAAGTGAAGAAGTTGGAAGTGTAAGGTAAGAATTCATCCTTTCTAATGGTGTTTTGAAGGTTTGTTTGTGTTGTAGCATATGTAAATGAGTTGAAAGCATAGAAATATGGAAGTTTGCATGGAGAAAAGGGCATGCATGTAGGTGGCCGAATACATGTTTAGTGTGTAATGTGATTGTGTTGAATTTTATGTAGTATTATGATTGTAGACATTGTAGAATTTGTATTGGAAGTGAAAGGTGGATTAAAATGTGGCGAAGTTGAAGATTGGCCTATGGCCGTGTGGTGTTTAGTAGAAGGAACATGTTGAGTTTATTTTGTTTAATATGTTAGTTGCGTCGTTGTGATCTTTATAGTGTAAATGGAAGTTTAACGATTCAAGTTTGGCATTAGAATGGCTTATATGTCGTTATGAGAGAATATGTGTTCTAATGTGGTTATGATGTCATTATGGAAATGCATTGTTTACGTGCTAGTTATGATTGTTATTAATGAATTTGGAAAAATGATAATGTGTGGTGAACATTTTGGTTGAAGAATGGAAGTTTTGGACGAGTTATGGTTTCGGTGGAAAGTTTGTATATTTTGCGAATAATATGTGAAATTATATGAAATGTCTCCAAATGACATTGGAATGATCTTGGTAAGCAAATGAGTACGTAAACGTTGATATTGGGTTGGAAATGCGAAGTTAGTTTGGAAGTTGTCACTTTATGTAAAAGGAAGACTATTCATGTTAGTTTGTGATTCTTGTTGTGGATTAAT
Source organism: Lycium ferocissimum (assembly GCF_029784015.1). NCBI lineage: Eukaryota > Viridiplantae > Streptophyta > Magnoliopsida > Solanales > Solanaceae > Lycium > Lycium ferocissimum. The sequence goes on along the minus strand of NC_081343.1, from coordinate 12,545,784 downwards.
GTTATTGGTTTGGCTGTTGTTGGTATTTGAGCCGAGTTAGATTCTCGGGGTGTTGAATTTGCAGGGGAGGTGCTGCCAAAATTTTGTTAGACGAGTATTGGTTCAAAATGAATGCCTAAAGCCTTGGAACTAACATATGGTAAACTTGACCATTTGTAGGTTTTAGACGAAAAGAGATTTGAGTTTTGGAGAGCGTGAAAGGCGCAAAAGGTATGTAAAGCTCGCCCATTTTTCTCTCTTGGCACGTCTTAGGTGTATTAGGCTTGACTTTGGACCTCGGGGATAATCCTACTCCTCGGAATCTACGTCCGAATTTAACCCTTTTTCCTTCAGTAGAATTGAACCTATAAGGTTGTAAATGGTTAGGAATGTTGTTAAAATCCCTAGAACTCGTACAAATGGAATCCGATTACCTTAAAACCCTTACTAATGACGTTATGAAGTTTAACATACGTAATTTACGTCCGTCACCTCAATCGCCCGAGGTGGGCCCACTATTTTCGATTTTACCCTTCTGTGCTTATGACTTGTCTTCGAACGGCTTTAAAAGAAACGTTTTAACTACTATCTATTGGTTAAAAATTGTTTTGAATATTCCGTTAAGTCTTATAAATTGTTTTGGATCTTGGAAACGATCTTAGAGGGATTTATGCCTTTGTAATTCGTTATGACATCCGGAATTCACTTATTATGACTCCGTCCGGTTTCATCGATTTGATTTGTCACTCGATATGCCTCATTGAGTCTCTGGATATATATATGTTATTTTTATTGCATTAGTTTCTCACTACTCCACTCGTGGATGCCTCAATGCTTCTTTCACTGAGCCCGGGCCAGGATTTGTTATCAAGCGCTTACCTCTGCATTGTTCGCCGTGCCTCGGTGTGAGGGGGCAGGTATGACATGTACATGGGTCCGAAGTATGATGTGCCATGTACATATATTCTGATATCTGATGATGTGATGTGATGTGGCCACTGGGTATGTTATGATGTGTTCGGAGATATTCCCTACTCTGAAGTATGATGTGTTATGGCGCCGGAGACGGGGGCGCCCATGTTCTGTTCACCGAGTCCCATAGCGGGGCCGGTTTTGGCATATGTTTTCTGCATGCATTATTTATGACCTTTGATGTACATTTTTGATTTCCTATGTGCCTTGTTCATTCTCCGCACACTCTGTTCTGATTTTTAATTTTATTTAGTACGCCTCTCGCTTTACATAATCGCACATTTTTCGTACTGACCCCCTTTCTTCGGGGGCTGCGTTTCGTGCCACGCAGGTACCGACGTTTGATTTGCTGATTCGCTGCCTAGGTTATCTGCTCAGCTGTTGAAGTGCTCCTTTGTCCGGAGCCCATATTTTGGTATAAACTCTTCTGTTGTTTATGTACATATTTATTCTGGGTACGACGGGGCCCTGTCCCGTCATATGGTTAGGTTCTTGCTCTGTAGAGGTCTGTAGACATGTGGTGTGGGTTCTGTAAATGCTCGTGAGTGTTGCGTACGATTATGGCTTATCTATGTGTTGTAATGGCCTTATCGGCCTTCGTGCGCTATATCGCTCGACATGATTAAATTATCGTTTCCTTATTTTTAATATTTTGCTAAATTAGGATAAGGTACGTATGAGTGCCCAACTAGGGTACGAGTCGCGGCTCACGGAGTTGGGTCGTGACAAAAGTGGTATCAGAGCGGTTAGGTCCTCGGAATGTCTACAGACCGTGTCTAGTAGAGTCCTGTTTATCGGTGTGTTGTGCACCACATCTATAAGCAGGAGGCTACAGGACATTTAGGAAGTTGCCCTTCTTTTCTATCCTAGATCGTGCGGTAGAACTGTATTAATAGGATGATTCCCTCCTAACGAATCGAATTGTTGTATTTTCAGTTATGCCTCCGAGAAAAGCGACGGCAGCCCAGAAGGGCAAGTCCACGCACCGGTGAGACTAGTCGGCCGCGCAGTTACTAGGGCCCGTGCCCAGCCTGAGCTGGAGACTGTGCCTCCGACAGCCAGCTCGGCGACGCCACCTGTATCAGAGGGGATTAGAGCCGCACCGATTGCGGATCAGAGGGCGGCTTCACCACCAGTTTCTAGAGCCCCGGCACCTGAGCCTCTAGCCCCACAGCCAGGGGCGGAGGACAGAGCTATGCGAGAGGCGGTGCGGTTATTGGCGGGTGGGTGGCGGTTCGGGGAGCAACGGCGCGAGTCGAGGGGGTGATCGGGCACGCGGGCCGCGTTCGAGGGCCCGTGAGTTTTGACTGTAACCCCCCGGAGTTCTTCGGGACAAAGCACGAAGAAGACCCCCGGGAGTTTCTTAGAGAGATGCGCCCGCACCCTACGGTTGATTAAGGCCCTCCGACGGAGTCGGTTGAGTTGGCCTCATACGCATTGCATGAAGTCGCGCCAATTGGTACACGAGTCTTGGGAATTAGCTAGGGGGTAGAGGAGCCCTCCTGTTGTGTGGGATGAGTTCACGGAGGCTTTTTTTCGAGACATTTTCTACCACCGAGCTACGGAGGGCCGCATTGGACGATTTTTATCACTCGAGCGGCGAGGCGCGGTGTCGAGAGTATAGTTTGGAGTTTGACTCTTTGGCTCGGTACGCACCTACTTTGGTGGCCGATATGACCGATAGGATGCATCATTTCATTGGGGGTGCGGATAAGTACTTGATCGATAATTGCCTAGCCGTGGCCGCCCGGTATGGACATTGCCCGCGTACGTGCGTACGCTCGGGCATGGAAGAACGACATAAGGGGCGTCGGCCCGGGGATTACGACGAGAGCCAGCCCAAAAGGGCCAGATCGGCTGGATATTCTGGAGAGTTTCAGAGCGGTCCATCTCAGCAGCGGGGTACCAGGCGGTCTTCCCAGCCAGCACGAAGCACACCCCCGCAGTTCTCAGGCTGGAGATCAGATAATGCAGAGTATTCGGGAACGGGTCGGAGTTCCAGGCCGGCTGGTTCACAGGTGGATGGAGGTTCTAGTCAGACGCGACCACCCAGACCTCAGTGCTCATATTGCGGGAGGCACCACCCTGGAGAGTGCTATCGTGCTACAGGTGCCTGTTTTGGGTGCGGCCGTCAAGGCCATACTGTGAGAGAGTGTCCGTACAGGGGCGGTCCGGGTGGTATGGCTCAGCCTACGGGGTCAGCTGTGGGTTCATCGTCTCCTTCCGTAGCTAGACGCCCTGCGGAGCGAGATGTGCCGACGTCAGCAGGCCGCGGCAGAGGCCGTGGCGGAGCTTCCAGTTCTGGCGGTCCTTCGAACCACATTTATGCCGACCGGCGGTCGGCAAGACTCGGAGGCGCCATCAAATGCCGATGCCGGTACATTATCATTCCTTTCTCGAAATATATTTATATTGATCGGTTTAGATTCTATTTTGTGGTATATTTTCCTTTCCGAGTCATTAATGGAATTGGGATAGGACCCATACTGATAGAACCCCTAGTTAAGTTGTATATGTAATGAAAAGGTGAATAGTGCCGACTTAGAAAGCTAATACGGAAAAGGTATAATCAAAAAAAAAAAAAAAGAGAAAGACCCTCCCTGAATCGAGTAGGACCCACTGTAAAAATCTTTCGAAAATTCGTTAACATTCCGACCTGCCTTAAATTACGTGACAAGCTCGTACGGGGTAGTGGATGCGATCATATCAGCGCGGACCCACCAAAATTTGCTAAAGTCTCGAGGTTAAGCGTGCTAAGGCCAAAATAATTCTGGGATGGGAGACCCCCCCCCCCCCGAAAGTATTATGAGACCCCATAAGGTTAGTTGAACATTCGAGGACGAATGTTCTAAAGGGGGGGAGGATGTTACACCTCGCATTTTGTGCGTATTCGGAAAGATCGGAAGTAATTCGGAATGGTAGGAGTTAAGGTTCCAAGTGGATTCCACTTAGTGTGCATATGATGTTTTAGAGACTATTGACGTGGAAATATTGAGGAAGGTTAAGGGCAAAATTGGAACCTTGTAAATTGGTCCCGTGAATTTTCAAAAGCGACCCATCATCAATTGGGCTAAAAAAAAAATGAAAAATTGAGGCCCAACAAGGCAAGGGTGGCCGGCCATGTATGGCTTGGCCCAACCCATGATTTAAGTCATGTGGCAACCATGTGCCTAAATAATTATAAGAAGGAGTCAAAGCTTCAAGAAAATTCAAGAAACAAAAAAAAAGTTGAAGAACTCCTCCAACAAAAGGCTCTCGGCCGAATAGAGAAAAGGAGAAAAAAAATTTTCAAGTCCTTCAATCTTGTTCCAAAAATTGGTATCTTGTGATTTCCCTACCAAATTAAGTGTCCTCTACAACTTGACGTAGTTGTTTCGGAAGATTGAGCCTCGGTTTCTTTGTTTGGACAACTTGAGGAAGTGAAGAAGTTGGAAGTGTAAGGTAAGAATTCATCCTTTCTAATGGTGTTTTGAAGGTTTGTTTGTGTTGTAGCATATGTAAATGAGTTGAAAGCATAGAAATATGGAAGTTTGCATGGAGAAAAGGGCATGCATGTAGGTGGCCGAATACATGTTTAGTGTGTAATGTGATTGTGTTGAATTTTATGTAGTATTATGATTGTAGACATTGTAGAATTTGTATTGGAAGTGAAAGGTGGATTAAAATGTGGCGAAGTTGAAGATTGGCCTATGGCCGTGTGGTGTTTGGTGGAAGGAACATGTTGAGTTTATTTTGTTTAATATGTTAGTTGCGTCGTTGTGATCTTTATAGTGTAAATGGAAGTTTAACGATTCAAGTTTGGCATTAGAATGGCCTATATGTCGTTATAAGAGAATATGTGTTCTAATGTGGTTATGATGTCACTATGGAAATGCATTGTTTACGTGCTAGTTATGATTGTTATTAATGAATTTGGAAAAATAATAATGTGTGTGAACATTTTGGTTGAAGAATGGAAGTTTTGGACGAGTTATGGTTTCGGTGGAAAGTTTGTATATTTTGCGGATAATATGTGAAATTATATGAAATGTCTCCAAATGACATTGGAATGATCTTGGTAAGCAAATGAGTACGTAAACGTTGATATTGGGTTGGAAATGCGAAGTTAGTTTGGAAGTTATCACTTTATGTAAAAGGAAGACTATTCATGTTAGTTTGTGATTCTTGTTGTGGATTAATGTTATTGGTTTGTTTGTTGTTGGTATTGAGCCGAGTTAGATTCTCGGGGTGTTGAATTTGCAAGGGAGGTGCTGCCGAAATTTTGTTAGACGAGTATTGGTTCAAAATGAATGCCTAAAGCCTTGGAACTAACATATGGTAAACTTGACCATTTGTTGGTTTTAGACGAAAAGAGATTTGAGTTTTGGAGAGCGTGAAAGGCGCAAAAGGTATGTAAAGCTCGCCCATTTTTCTCTCTTGGCACGTCTTAGGTGTATTAGGCTTGACTTTGGACCTCGGGGATAATCCTACTCCTCGGAATCTACGTTGATTTTAATACTTTCCTTCGGTAGAATTGAACCTATAAGGTTGTAAATGGTTAGGAATGTTGTTAAAATCCCTAGAACTTTTACAAATGGAATCCGATTACCTTAAAACCCTTACTAATGACGTTATGAAGTTTAACATACGTAATTTACGTCCGTCACCTCAATCGCCCGAGGTGGGCCCACTATTTCCGATTTTACCCTTCTGTGCTTATGACTTGTCTTCGAACGGCTTTAAAAGAAACGTTTTAACTACTCCGCTATCTATTGGTTAAAAATTGTTTTGAATATTCCGTTAAGTCTTATAAATTGTTTTGGATCTTGGAAACGATCTTAGAGGGATTTATGCCTTTGTAATTCGTTATGACATCCGGAATTCACTTATTATGACTCCGTCCGGTTTCATCGATTTGATTTGTCACTCGATATGCCTCATTGAGTCTCTGGATATATATATGTTATTTTTATTGCATTAGTTTCTCACTACTCCACTCGTGGATGCCTCAATGCTTCTTTCACTGAGCCCGGGCCAGGATTTGTTATCAAGCGCTTACCCTCGCATTGTTCGCCGTGCCTCGGTGTGAGGGGGCGAGGTATGACATGTACACGGGTCGAAGTATGATGTGCCATGTACATATATCCCGATATACGATGATGTGATGTGATGTGGCCACCGGGTATGTTATGATGTGTTCGGAGATATTCCCACTACGAAGTATGATGTGTTATGGCGCCGGAGACGGGGGCGCCCATGTTACGTTCCGAGTCCCATAGCGGGGCCGGTTTGGCATATGTTTTCTGCATGCATTATTTATGACCTTTGATGTACATTTTTGATTTCCTATGTGCCTTGTTCATTCTCCGCACACTCTGTTCTGATTTTTAATTTTATTTAGTACAGTCTCTGCTTTACATATTCAGTACATTTTTCGTACTGACCCCCTTTCTTCGGGGGCTGCGTTTCGTGCCACGCAGGTACCGACGTTTGATTTGCTGATTCGCCGCCCAGGTTATCGCTCGGTCACTGTTGAAGTGCTCCTTTGTCCGAGCCTATATTTTGGTATAAACTCTTACGTTGTTTATGTACATATTTATTCTGGGTACGACGGGGCCCTGTCCCGTCATATGGTTAGGTTCTTGCTCTGTAGAGGTCTGTAGACATGTGGTGTGGGTTCTGTAAATGCTCGTGAGTGTTGCGTACGATTATGGCTTATCTATGTGTTGTAATGGCCTTATCGGCCTTCGTGCGCTATATCTCGCTCGACATGATTAAATTATACTATTCGCTTATTTTTAATATTTTCTAAATTAGGATAAGGTACGTATGAGTGCCCAA
>NC_081343.1:12506477-12538913 GCF_029784015.1 Lycium ferocissimum | reverse complement strand
GCCCAACCTCCTTCATTCTTTGGATAACATACATTTTCCCATGTGCTTGACCGTCTTGCTTCTTCCTTCTTCTTTAGTTTGCCAAAAGAATCTATTGAATAATTTATTGCAGATCCTTAATGTCACATTTTGGAGGCACCATAGCAGACATTAAATAAATGGGGATGCTTTGTAAAACACTTGAAATCAACATAGCTTTCCCTCCAAATGACAGTAGTTTACCTCTCCAAACCTGCAACCTGTCCTTCACTTTCTTCATCATATCTTTATAGAACAACTTCTGCCTTCTAGCATGAAAGATAGGACATCCCAAGTAAGTAAATGGGAAGTCGCCTTTGTTGAAACCTGTTATTTGTTGTACCTCCTAATTCAGCACATTAGCCGCCTTCTTATGCATATAAAAAAAGCTCTTGTCTGCATTAATTTTTTGTCCAGATTCTCTCTCATAATCATGCAGAATGGACATAATCATCTCCGAGGATGCTTTATCTACTGATACAAATATGATAGTATCATCTGCATATAATAGATGATTCAAGTTTGCACTCCACTTTGGCATTCCATATCCTCTGAAGCTGTCTTTTTCAAATAATGAATTAAGAGCCATAGACAACCTCAGCAGCTAGAATAAAAAGAGCAGGATATAAAGGATCTCCCTGTTTGACCCCTCTTGTAGAGTGGAAAAAACCAAAAGATTGTCCATTAATGAGAATGGAATACCAGTTATTAGCAATCAGTCTGTATACCATGTCTACATACACTTCTGCAAATCCCATCTTTCTAAGAACTTGAACAAGGAATCTCCAAGAAAGTCTATCATAAGCATTTGCCATATCCAGCTTAACGATAACATTAGCATGTTTCCCTCTCTTTCTGATATTAGCTAACAATTCTTGAGTAAGCAGCACATTTTCAATGATATTTCTACCCTTCACAAATCCAGACTGATTTGGGGATATTAGAGATGGCAAGATCACCTCTAGCTTGTCATGTAATAGTCTCGAAATAATCTTGTTTATGAAATTGCTGAGGTTGATTGGTCTCAAGGCTGAGAAAGTGTTGATTATTTTTTTCTTAAGCAAGAGAACCAAGTTTGTATGAATTATTGACTTTGGTAGAGTTTGTCCCTCATAGAAGCTACTGATCACATTATACACATCAAGACCAATAATATTCCAGCACCTTTGATTAAAAAACTCCAGAAAAACCTTCAGGTCCACAAGCACTATCACCTGATAATGCAAAAATAGCATTTTTAACCTCTTCAAGAGTTGGTTTAGCAAACAAGAATTTATTTTGATCCTCTAAAATTCTCTCAAAAATGTGATCCAGTAAATTTGAGTCAACTACACCACTTTCCTGAGAAAATTGATTCTGATAAAATGAAATAGCTTCAGTAGCAATATCATCCAAATTTTCCACCCATTCACCATCTGCATTTTGTATTCTTGTAAGCAACAACCTCTTTCTTCTTCCTCTTACAAGACTATGAATATATCTTGTATTCCTATCTCCCTCTGAATGCCATTGGATGCCTGCTTTTTGCCTCCAAAACTCTTCTTCAAAATGCAGATACCTTTTGAATTCAGCCTGTACCCTCTGCAATACATCCTCTTCTTCTATCCTGCTAAAGTCTGAATTCTTGCCTGATTGATTATTCAACAAATATTCTTCATTGACTCTATCCATACTACTCAAATCATGAGAAACTAAAGCATGCAATTCTTTAGTAGGAGATACTTTTTTAGGCATAGGCATCATTTAATTATTTTTCCATCCTCACCAAAGATATCAGTATCTGCCTTTAAGACATTGCCTTCTGTATCATGTGGGTAACAACCTTTAGAATAAGCCTTATCAATTTGGCTGCCTTGTGAATTCTGTACTGCATCATCTGTATTAACAATGCTCTCCTTCTCTGCATCTACTGTATTTGCATCCAAAACTTCATCATTTAATCTGGCATTATCAACACTATGATCCTCATGAGTGCTATTTTCCAATCCTATGATCTCCTTTCCTTCATTGGCAATATGAGCTGCTGTACTACATTCATCCATTACCACCGGACCATTAACCATCTCTTGATAGAGGACTATATCTAGTCTGGAAGCTTCTATAACATCATATGGTGAATCCTGATCCTCATGGCAAATTGGTAGAATGTCACCTGATTCTTCTTTTGCTATTAGCAGCTGATTAATACATTTCTCTTCCTCTTTCTTTACCTTCTTCCCTTATGATATCATCTTCACCCTCATCAATACTATCCTTACATCCCAGTTGAGCAATATCTTCAACTTCTTGAAAATCCTTCCCAATCTCCACCTCACTTGGCCCTGAGACAGTTTGAATTGCCTTTTTTTCTACCACTTTAGTAGATGAAGAGCTTTCAGTAGCCCCACCCCCTTTCTTCTTGAAATTATATTCCACCCAATCTTTCGTGTTCAACTCAGGAGTTTGCACTACCTCATCATCACCACTTTCCTGAGTATCATTTTCTACATTGGAATTAACCACTTCTACTGCATTATTCACTTTTCTGGATTCTTCCCCCTTATTAATTATTGATAGGACATCAAACTTGTAAGTGGTGACCACTATATCTTGAGTCTTTGTCTTGTTACCCTCATCACCATTATGATTACTATTCTCAGCCTTGTTTTCCCCTCCAGTTGAATCTACATAATTCTTTGATCCAGGATAAGTCACCATCTTACCACTAGATAACACCTTAGGAAGATACTTCTGAATAGGTTTTTGCCATCCTCTATAACCTCGTCTTTCTCCTTATTCCTTTATTCTTGCCTAGGCTCTTCCACCCTCTCCTTATCATCACCTTGAGCCTGATCAACATCTTTGTTCCCTTGATTAACAGTTTTATCAATATCTAGATACAAGACTCGACATTCATCATTAGAGTGCCCTTGTAACATGCATTTAGTATAGTACTTAGGAAGATGGTCATAATGAATCTTCACTCAACACTACTAATCTCCTTTGTATCTTCATCTTCTATATCCATCATCACAAACTTAGGAAAATCTGCCAATAAATCCACTTGCACTTTAACCCTAGCACAGTTTGGTATAGTTTTGTTAACAGTGGCAAGATCCAATTGTAATGGCTTTCCAACAGCAGAAGCTAGTGAAAATAATGATTGTTTCACAAAGAAAGTTGGAAGAAGGTTTGGGAACGAGATCCATGCCATAGCAGTCGTGGTTTTCTCATCAATCTTAAACTTTGAATCGTATATTAATGGTCTCATCTGATAAGAGAATCCATCTTTCGACTTGATCCAAAAAGCACTTTTGTATGAAATATTAATGAAGTCTTCCAATCTAGTACATCGTATTAAAACGTGCATGTTTCTGAAAAATCCAACCTGACACTTTCCTTTAGCACCGCATTAAGTTGGAATGATGTTCTTCAACTCTTCTAACTCAAGCCACCCGTATGAAAACTTTCCAACAATTGCATATTGTAAATTCTCAATCACTTCCATTTTAGCAACTTCACTTGATGTCCATTTTATCTTCTTCAGTGGAATGGGATCACACTCATGCATGGATACAACATCTAGATCTATCAAAGTATTAGCATATGAAGTGGTAGGGATAGTAGGAGGTAACGGGTGAGTAGGGTTGTTAGCGGGTAGTGTCACTGATGGTAGAGGTGGGAAATGGGAAGGTAACGAGATATCCAAAGGCTGGCCAACCGCCATTTACGGCTGGCCAGTAGATGGCGCCACCATGTGACTACGTTAGGGTTAGGGTTTGCATGGGAGAGGAGAGAGAAGAGAGCTTTCTTGATCTCAATTCACTTAAATAGTAGCTATTTTTAGCACACTTCAAATACTCATTATTATACTCATGTGATATAGCACTAGTCCATAGCCTCCTTTGTCACACATAAAATATTATTTGCAATCCTCGTCGTCACACTTTTCCGTCTTAAATCATTTCGGGACTTCATTCCTCTCATACACCGAGTTCTTGATTTCCATGCTTGACTATGACCAAATCCTACGAGCTCGGTAAAATTTTCTAATGTTGACGGTTCAATTTCCTAGTCCAAAAATACGGGGTATTATGGCTTGGCCCGTATTTCGTTCAAATAATGTTGAACCTCAACGAAATTTATTTTCTCTGATTCGTTTAACTTCTAATCCTTATGACATATCCGTACTTATCCTTCTAACCACCTATAAGCTTGTGGATAACCGCATTTTCCGCTATTAATGTTGTCTAACTTGCATGCTTTCTAGCACACGAAAATATGAGATGTAACATTATAAAGGTCCCAAGGCGGCTTTTGAAGGGCTACAGTGGATGTGGGAGAATAATTGTGACTGTCCAAAACGAACTAGGCGTCCTAATTTAATTGGGAAAGACAAAACGTTGCTACAGGTGATAATCATACTCTTCCTATCATGCACGGTGCAAAAAATGGCAGCATAATGGGATATTACTATATCGGCAAGAAAAGTCAAACCCCCTAACGATTGCAATTTAAACCAACGTGGACCAATTCATCCACAAAAGATATCAAGTGTACCGTTAATTCAAGACTACCATATTTCTATTTGATGTGGTATACATTGTTCCATAAGGGGTTCAATTAAAGCATCAAATTAATACTTCAACCCTAGTCTACAAAAGTTTAGACACTTCGACAAGCCTCGAAGAAGGGGGCATTTGTGGAAAATAAAATTTTAGAATTTAAATTCACGAGAAATGCAGATTATATTAAATTTAAGATATACTAGTCCAAATAAATATTATGGGGTCAATATAATTGGATTAATTCTAATAAATATGGATTTAATTAAAAAGGTCTAACTGCATCGGGCTAGCCCATTTACTTGAGCTATAAGTAATGAGTCCACTTTGCTAAGCTCAATATATCATCTTATTCTGGAGGCCCACTTTGGTGCCACGTGACAAAAGAGGTGGCACGCCAAGTTAAACAAATGGGCCAATAGGATCACGCCATGTGTCAAAATGTTGCAACATTCTTCTTCAAGTCAAAGGCCAATAAAGATGCACCACATGTAAAAGTGACATGTTCCGGCCAATCAAATATGTCATGTCATTTCATTATGATTGATCGGAAAGGGTTTGTCCTTATCACAACTCTTCCATTCTATAACCATAAATAAAGGTCTCATAATTCAGAAAAGAGATCAGAATTCTAACAAGAAGCCAGAGAGAGCTCGTGGATCAAATGTCGCAGATTTCTCTACAATCTAAAAGCATGCAAGCACTCAAGTATTTCTCTAGATGTTGTAAAGATTAAGACGAAGGGTCAAGATCAAGCTTCAAGCCCCTAAATTCAAGTACAAGTTCAAGATCAAGACCACCTGATTCAAGATCAAGCTAAAAGCACTTGAATTCAAGTACAATTCAAGATCAAGCTCAAAAGCCCTTGAATTTATTATCGAAAGGAAGAATCAGAGGATTCATAGAGATTGTAACACTCGTATTTGAAATCAAATAATACGATTGTTGTGATATTTTCCTATCTTGATTATTATTTTCTCGACGCAAATTTTATTGTCCATACACCTCATTGGAGCCATTACAGACAACTACCGCCGACAAGCTTAATGTTCATCTTGTTCTCAACTTGTTGTGGTTTACCTCTAACACACTGAAGACCACACTTTTCAAACCCAAAACGCCACCTTCAACCAGATTTTTACACCAGTGTCCTAGTCAAGTGACACCACACTATTTGTTTCCCATCTTTTAGATTCTTTACATATTAAATATTTACAGTTTTGAGTGGCCTCAATGTAATTTTCTGGTTGTGGTATTTACATGTATGTGTTATTTTGTATTGTTATCATCTCACCACCAATATTTCTAAATTTAAACCACTAAAATAGAAAATGAGTTAATTAACTTTTTACCAAATGAAAATGGAAGATAAGTGTTGGGTGAGGAATGAAGGGGTTCAACAAAAGGGGAAAGGGGTGTTCTTAGAAGATAAAAAAGGAAGAAGGTAAAGCTAGCTCAGGCTTTAGAAGAAAAGAGGGGAAAAAGAAATTGTAGAAGAGGAAGAAAGAAGAAAACAAAAAGCAGAAGATCAAGTAGAAGAACAAGGAACCAAGAAGATAGGTGGAAGAGAGGAAGGGGTCCATGTGGCTTTCGTTTATTCGTCTAATTTGCCACATCAAAAGTGGTTGTTGTTTTATGCCATTTTGTGAGGTGTTTAATTGAAACACTTTTTGGGGTTGGACTGTTCAATAGGCACATGCTTTAGTTCAAGTGTTTAAATGAAAAGTGATACCAAATTTATGGTATTTGGTCTTGTGGTTTGTATAATTTTCTATTGTGGTTCAAGAACTTTATGTCCCTTTTCACTTGAAATCAATCAGAAAGACTTTCAGATATTATTTTATTAGATAAGAACTCGCTATGTCAAAATTGTCAATGAATATGCCAACTTGTAGCTTTAGTTAATTAGGTCGTGTGATTCCATGTAAGTTTGGAAAGCGGACATATGTTTTCTTAGTTTTTACATTTTTTTCTTTCATGAAGTCTTGACACATTTTAGTTATTCAATTCACACCGTTTAGTACGCCCTTCCGCTCCTATATACATTAAATGAAATCCATTTTTCATCCACCCCTATAAATTAAATATTTATGGGATTTTAATATGAATACCAATCACAGAGGTGCAGGGGAGGTTTTTTGTAACCATCGCCTTTTGGGTCCTTGGATTTGCATCTATAAAAGGACGTTATCGAACTTGAGCTTCTATCACTGCTTTATGGCCTCTATCTAGCACAACATGGGTTGTATCCTATGGATTGGAAGACAACTTTTTTGATGCAATAATTCTTATTCATATACTACAACATAATCATTTATGATAAACTAATTTAATCTTTAATTGCATGCAACTGCTTTGACAACTAGCTGCGCCGCTGCTGGCTCACATGTACAGGGAATTAAATAGCAAAGCAGATACTCTCGTAAAACATGACAATAGTATGGATCAACCATCCAAGGCCGTGGTTTTTGACACCCCACTGTATTGCGTAAAATTCGTCGGATATAGCAAATGATTTTAATCATGACACATGGCAACGATGATGAGTCAGATCTGAGTTAGCAAAAAGAGTCCCTAGGAGCACTCACACTGCACTGGAGACATGATAGGGCCCCTTGTCCCGAAGGACGCATAATTTAAGAGGCTTTCACAAAGACCAACGGTCAGCCGTTACACAAAGACCTTGAGCCTTCCACGGGCCATTAATCTGCATGATTGTCATCTTTATTACTCATCACTGCCTTAATAATAATATTCAATATTAATAAGGCTCGATTCACAGGAAGATGTACACCCTATAACTCAAGTATAAATAGGGAACCCTCATTACATTGTAATCATGTGAAACTTTCCACAAAAAATACATCATACTTATATTGTTGGAATTCCAGGCTACTATATAGGAAGATGTGCATAACAGGTGCGGGTCAAATATTCGGGTGGAGGACGACTTAGTGGGGGATGCCGTCGGGCTAACTCCGCGCTAGGGAAAAGTAAATAAGGATATCAGGCCGGACCAAGGTATATGAAAAAATTGTTTCTCGCCTTACGCTTCGCCGGAGAGACCTAGTGGCAGCCAAGGATATCGTTCTTTGGAAAGGCCTTATGTGTATAGAAAATGGGATAGCGGTAGGGGTAACCGTGGCCTGCAGAACCATGACAAGGGGGGACTTTCTTTGATCTTCTTTAAAGGGTCCAAAATATTCGAAGCTCTCTGAGTACAACTTCCGCATTGGCAAGGTACAAATGGTGGCCGTGTTAAGGACTCATCAAGAGACATGTTTCCCTAAACCACTTTAGTCGGACCCCAGTACGAGGGAGCTGAAGACATAGTCTAATTTCCACGGCACACATAAGACAGTGGATTACAGATATTTCTAGGAGGAGGTAGCAGGTTTACTTAACAAGGGGCATCTGAGGGGGTTCCTGAGTGAAAAGGCCAAAGGTAACTATAAAGAAACTTAAGAGAATTTCGCTCCAGACGCGCCCCACATAACGTTATGAATATGTGATTCTCGGGGGCGCCATAATTGCCGGAACAACCTTCAGGGCGGCTAAGAAGACAAAAATATCTATAACCCGAGAGAAAAGGTTTCAAGAGCTACAAGATGAGGACGCAATCATTTTCACTGACGAGGACACTATTGGCATCACCTCGCCACATAATGATGCCTTGTTGTCACACCCCAAATCTGGAGTAGCGTGACCGGCACTCGATGCAAAACTAGGCCTGAGCGAACCACTCTAAATCTGAAGCTGCGGGATTAACTCCCAATTTAAGTCGATAAGGCCTACCTGCACACAGACATTACAACAAGCCGGCAAGGCCAAAATCTGGATATATATAAATACTGACTATATCATCTGAATAGGGCACTACTACATCCAAAATACATATACACAACTGAGCAAACCGACGAGGCTGCTATGATCGTAGAAAGCCAACAGTATCTAAGCAGACATATACAAGCCGACAAGGCTATCACACAGACACTCTATTTACAGGACTCGTCTACAAGCCTCTAGGGAATGTGTGACTGTACCATATAATCTGTAATCAAAAGGAGAGACTCCAAGGACACAGGCAACTCCGAACAAAAAGAGCTCACCAATCGGCGATATCAAATCTGCCTCTTTCGGGAGGTCTATCAATCTATCGATCTGTACCTGCAGGCATGAATGCAGCGCCCCCGGCAAAAGGGACGTCAGTACGAACAATGTACCGAGTATGTAAGGCAAGATAACAATTGAAATGAAATAGCAAGCTGTACTCTGAATATCTCAAAAGCATCTGAGGTACTTACAGGTTGCCTCTCATCTGAGGCAAGATAACATAATTCTATAGATATAACTCCGTGACTCAAGGTCAGGCAGAGATAACTCCATGACTCATAGTCCAGGTATAATCAACTCCATGATGTAGGTCAGGTATAAGTAACTCCATGACCCGTAGGTCAGGTATAATCAACTTCATGACTCGTAGGTCAGGTATAAGCAACTCCATGACCCGTAGGTCAGGTATAATCAACTCCATGACCCGTAGGTCAGGTAACAACTCCATGGCTCATAGGCCAGGCAACAACTCCATGGCTCATAGGCCAGGCATATACAAGCATATAATGATAACTTAGAGGCAACATAATAGCCTGTAAGAAACATGTACACTAGTTATTCCTTTTGTCATTCTATCATCTTATATAACCCAATTATTCTTATACCCATCCTTAAATAGAGAGAATTATTACACTAGGGTTATTGTAAACTGAGTATAATCTTCATGAATAGCACATCTTGGTGCAAATAGTCAAAGGTGGCTCAATAGTAGAAATCATGCCAAAGAAAAGAAGGAACAACCTTAACATACCTGGATAATCTCCTTCTCAATCCACAACCAAACTTAACATAATCCTCTTGCGTCTACAATAAGTGAAATGATACCGTCATCAACATATAAGGTCATGACTATCGTATTTCGCTAATCTTTTAACCTACGGAAAAACAGGCAGCATTTCCCCTATTTATACTACATCCCAAAAGACACCAAAGGTCATCAATAGCCCAACAACAAAAACAACAACCAACAATAGCAACAACTACAATATAATCCAATAAAAACCTCTTCGGTTACTTTAAGAATCATATCGAACGGCAAGTTCGTTTAACGAATAACAAAACACAATTCGAACCCAATTTCTTCTTTCATAGTTCAGTCCACACCCTTCATAACATTATACTTATGTTTACCATATCCTTTTCCACCCAAAACATCATAAAGATAATCTCTAAACAGTCCATATGTTTTAATTCTTCAACTTTCACTTCCGAGTCCTAGTTTAAATGTTTTCCTTTTTCACTTCCTTCAATTAAAACATGAATAATCTTAACAAAAATTTCCACAATATAGTCAGGTTATATTCCATAATTTCCAGCAATTAGAAACTATATTTACATCTTCAAAATAGTCCAACAAACAACAACAACAACAAAGCTACAATTTTCAAAAAAAATAAAAATTGGGCAGCACTTTTCCTATATCTTTCGCTTCCCCTCCAATTTAAATCAACACCAAAACAACAAGAACAACATCAACAATAGAATATCCAAGTTATTCCATCAATTTCCAAGCATAAAATACCACAAGAACACAACCCCAAAACAGTCCACAAGAAGACAACAACACCTCATGCTATTTCAACCACTAGCTTGTAGTTTTCATTCAAAAAACTCAACCAACACTTGAATAAACTTAAGAACAAGCAAAGAGATAATATACTTACCTTATACAGCTACTGCAACTTGAAATCCAAGCATCCCTTAGTTCACAACAACCTTTAATGTCACCAAACCACCATAGAAGCTTTATCCCTCACCTAAGCTAATCTTTAATGTAAATCTTGGATGAAAACACTTGGATTTGCTCTTGGATTTTCATGAACTTGGTAGAGAGTGTTTTGGGAGAGTTTAGAGAGAGTTTAGGGGTGAGAGAGGGGTTAAAATGATTGAAAAAAAAAAAGATTTCCGTTTTTAATTTTTGATTTTTACTGTTCACCCGGATACTGTTCACCCGAGTTACTGTTCATCCGCGTAACTGTTCATCTGCGTACTGTTCATCTAGTGGAACTATTTTAGGGACTCAATTTTTTCATCGTTTTTCATGGATGGTGTCATTCTCGAGCTTACATTAACCAACTTCCGATATGAACGATGCAAAAAATTTTCGAGGTGTAACACTTGTTAATCACTGCATCCATTGATTATTTCAAAATAAAATATGTGTTGGTCAATTCAGCCAACATAATCCACTAGAAAGTTGTGGAAGAAATGGATATGCTGCAAAAGATAGTACCAGTTTCAAGGGTAATCGCTGAGTTTAACATAGTGAGTGAAACCACTAAATGGAAGATTAACTTTCCTGTAGAAGCCGAACGAGTGGTTAAGGAGACCAAGTTTTACATAATAGATGGTGATATACGAGACAATGTAATCTTTGGAAGACTATGGCTCCATGATATGAGAGAGGTGCCCTCAACTTTTCACTTACCAGTGAAGTTTTTGACTCCGGAATGAATCAAATAGATTCAAAGAGAACAACCGATGATAAAAGAGATGTTTTCCATCAAATAACCGAAGGGGGGAGGAAATGACACAAGATGAAAAATAGCAATTTCAAGAACAGACACCAGAACTTGCACCTAGTATAGCCCCATAGGGTCCTCCGGAGCAAGTAGAGCCAAAAGACGAGTTGCCAGATAAGTACTAGGTCCTGAGGCATTTTTAGGTACCTGATGATTCAGACGTCACAAAATCAATGGCAGAGGAATTCTAGCATATTTCATTATACGCAGACATCCCGGAAAGAAAGGTATACCTGGGCATGGGGTTGACCCTGGAGCTTCGAAGTGCTATTCTTCAATATCTTAAAGCTAACGATTATTGCTTTGTTTGGTCCCCTAAAGATATAACAGGAATACCTCCAAAAGAGAAATTCACAAGCTAGGCTTGCACCTCAGCATTCCCCTGGTACGGTAGAAAAAGCAACCTATAGCTGATGTACGCAATAGGTTTGTTAAAGAGGAGGTAATAAATTTACTTAACATAGGGTCAATCCGGGAAGTCAAATACCCGGAGTGGATAGCAAACGTATTCATAGTGCGTAAAAAGGGGAATAAATTTACAATGTGTATTGATTTCAAAGACCTTAATAAGGAATGTCTAAAGGACTCATTCGCGCTTCCGAGCATAGATCAAATGATTGATGCTGCGGCCGGGCATAAAGTAATGAGCTTTCTTGATGCATATTCCTGGTATACTCAAATTAGAATGTACCTGGACGACCAAGAGAAAACATCTTTCATCATAAAATTTGGAATTTATAGTAACAACGTTATGCCTTTTGGACGTAAAAATACCTGTGCCACCTATCAAAGGTTAGTCAATAACATGTTTGAAAAAATAAATCGGGAAAACCATGAAAGTTAATACAGATGATATGCTTGTTAAGAGTCTTCGTGCAGGAGACCATTTGAGTCATTTGCAGAAAGCATTCGCCATTTTGAGGGAATACAACATGAAGCTCAACCTAGAGAAATATGCATTCGGAGTTGACTCCAAAAAGTTCTTGGGTTTCCTTGTTTCTCAATAAGAAATTGAGGTAAACCCAGAAAAAATAAAGTAATCGAAGACATACCAGACAATCTGGAAATGGTGAAAGTGGTATAATGGGACCGGACGGATAGCAGCTATCAGTAGGTTCATATCTCAGTCATATGAGAAGTACCATAAGTTCTTCACATCACTTAAGAAGAAAACGACTTTGAGTGGACGCCAGAGTGCCAGTAGGTGCTGCATAATTGAAAGCCATACTTATCCAGTCCTCCATTGATGTCAAAGTTAAAAGACGTGGAACAACTTCTAGTATATATGGCCATCTCTAAGGTAGTGGTAAGCGCAGTCCTAGTGCGCCAAGAAAATGGTATGTAGTTTTCGGTTTATTATGTAAGTAGAATTATGTTTGGGGCTAAAACACGATACCAAATTATGGAAAAGTTGGCCTTTGCCCTTGTGATGGCATCACGAAAGCTTAGTCCTACTTCCAGTGTCATCCCATTGCCGTGGTGACTACATTCCCATTACGAATATCTTGCATAAGCCCGAGTTATCGGGACATTTGGCTAAATAGGCAGTAGAAATAAGTGAATTTGGCATAGAATATTGACCCAGGCTGCGATTAAGTCACAGGTCCTAGCCGACTTCGTTGCTGATTTCAGCCTAGGGATTGATTCACAAGGAGAAAGGGAGGCCGCCTTGGTCTCGGAGGCTGTTCCCGAGGTCTGGGGTGCTTCACACCCTCAGTCCATCTAACGTTAAAGGAACTGGTCTAGGAATAGTTTTACATACGCCAACAGATGATATATTGAGGCAAGCAATATATAGTGTGCCTTTAACTAAAAATGAAGACGAGAATGAGACTGCGATTGCAGGTCTTGAACTGGCCTAGGGACTAGGCTTTGAGGTAATTGAGGTAAAATGTGACTCCTCCTGGTTGTGAAGTTCCACGGGGTATTTGAGGCAAAGGAGGAACGCATGCTAAGGTATCTCAAAAAGGTGTTGAAGCTACTCTCTCAGTTCCAGGATAGACAATGGTGCACATGCCGAGGGAGGAAAATGTGGGAGCCGATGCCCTTACAAATTTTGGTCGTCAACAGAGGCAGAAAGATCAGGTTCCGGGCCAGTGGTTCAGTTGCTTCATTCAGCCTTATATTCCGCAGGTTATGATGAATTAAATTCAGCAAGCTTTCTTTGGGACTGGAGGAGTGAATTCATAGACTACCTCAAGCACGGAAAGTATCCCGAGGACCCAAAAATGTCTAGGGCACTATGGGCAAAGGCCATTTGATATTGCATCATAGATGGAATGCTACAACGAAGGTGTTACTATGGCCCGCTAGTGTAACGACTCGTTAGGTCATTTTTGTAATTTTGACCATTTTACCCTTTTTGACCTTCCTCGTAGCTTCATTATAGTAGTTTTGACTTGCGGGGATAGGTGACGCAATTCCCGAGGTGATCGAATGTGTTTTTGGTGAGGAAGTGGAAAACTTAAAAGTTTAGAAGTGTTGAGTTGACTAAAGTCAACATCAGGGGTAAATGCATATTTTTGAGAATTCCATCAATTCCATTAGCTCCAAAATGTCAATTATAGCTTGGTTCGGTTCCCAAGTGTCTCGGAGGCATTTTTGTCTTTTGGTTGGAAAGTTAGTTTTTTTTTAGTTCGGGTTTGACTTGGTCAACGAGACCTCTTTTAGGAATTTCAAGCTAACGAGTGAGTTTGTAGCGTGCTTTTACATATGTATGCATATCCGATTTGTATCGGAGAGGTTCCGGGAGAGTCTTGAAATTTCGGGGTGTGAGAGTCAATACCGGATTTTGCTGGTTCTGGTGTATTCGCTTTGGCGAAGGGAGTTCCGCCCCTGCAGAATCGCTCCAGCAAGAGGAGGCCCGCAGGACCGAGAGTTGGCTGACTCGGCCAAGTTCCACTTCTGCGAAGACAGTTCCACAGAAGTGAGCCACTGATGCGAGAAAGGTTCCGCCACTGCGGAGCCTGAGATATTTAGTGAGTTCATGCCTTGGCGAGGTTCCTTCCATCAGAGAGAGTGCGCAGGTGTGAGCGTAAGTTCTAGGAGCGATAAATCACTGATCAGAATATTTGTTTAGTGTCTTTCATCCTTAGACATCCCCATTCCAAACCCGTAAGTCTTGAGAGCAATTTTGGAGGAGAATTGAGGAGATTCCAAGGAGAAAACCATGGGGTAAGTCTTCTAACTTGATATTATGATTATTCCCATGATTAGATTGATAACCCATGCTTAGAATGCTAGAATTAAAGATGAAATTGAGGGGTTTTGGAACCTAACTCAAGAATTGGGGTTTTGGTATTTGAACATGAATTAGTGATTATTAATAGATGATTTTTGGTGTATGAGTTATCAAGCATGAGGAACATGATTCTAGGTTCAAATTACTGTTTTTCCCTTTTGGATTCGGAATCCTAAATTTCGAGCTTAATTTGAGGATTTGGATTTATGTAGAAGTATGGGTGTTAATGGATTCGTATTCTAACCTATAATCCATATTTGACTAGATTTTGATCATTCAGAATGCCAAGAAGGTGTTGTGATTCGAGATTCGACATTCTAGGCAAGTTAAGAGCTTGCACTCTTTCTTGAATGTGTGTTTGGTCAAAATAAACCTAATAAGAGGGTCATGGGTAAACTAAGGGAGGTTCCGATACTTGTGAAGTGACGAGCACATGTATTAGATACTAATCTTCATGATAAGGGTATTTGCACACTTTCAATTGTGTAGTTGGTCTGAATGCCATGCTTTGGGCACTAGCTGATAGATTAGAACGATCCTTTGGATCTATGATTGGGGTCTGATGCCTGTACTTTTTCTCTTTTTATTGCCTGTCTTATCTGTTTGTGTACATATCACTTACATATCCTCGTTGAAATGAAAAAGAAGCTAAAAGGTGAAGCCTTTATGACAATGAGAACCTAAGAATGGATTCCATGCGTATATATATAAACTATTGATTTGATGTAGGCCATATTCAAACTTTATATGTATTTCATGCATACTATTTGAGGATATGGTCGTGAGTCTGATGAGATCTAGTTCCGGATGAGTGATAATGCTTTAGTGCGTTCCTTTGACAAATGGGTCCAGTTGGCTAACTGACAGGTTCTTGAGACATTATATGTGGAAAATCGTTATCCGAGGGTGCTACCACAGCGGTCCGTGATCTGAGAACTTTCTGGAACGATGATATATGAGCCTCATGAGCCCCCCATGGGTCACGATTCGTTGACATTCGAACGTGTGTATATCGAGAAGTGGAATAAAGGCCTTGTATTGCATTTGCACTTCATATCATATCATTCATTCTATCTCATTTGTTGTTATTGTGATTTGAGTAAGTTGATTCCCTATTACTCCTTGGTCGTGATTTGGATTGCCTTTGGTGGTCTTTGAATATTTGATATGGAATGATTTAGGTGCTAATTTGGTTATTGACAAACTAAAGGCTTAGATGCTCATTTGACGGACTCAGAACTTAGATGCTTATGAGGTTATTCAATGTAACTGTGATTTAGAAGCATCACTTAGGTTTATAATCCATGATGAACTTGTGGATTAGAGGCTTTCACCTAGGCTTACAACCTGAGATTATTGAGATTGATGGTGATTATTATTATTGTGGACTAATAGCAGTTAAGTGTGGAAGTAGTCATCGAAGGCCAACCCTCGTCTCTGTTTTCGTTAGGGTTGGTCGACGATGCTGCTGAGTACACGTTGTTTCTCGTACTCACGCTATAGTTGTTGTACTCTTTTGTGTGCAGATTCTGTACCTGGTATGAGTGGATCCCGAGACATTGTTGGCCGTTGAGAAGGCTATATTGACGATTCGGGGCGAGCCATCAGTAGATCCATGGCACCAGATCCTCCCTTTATCTTATTTCTGTCTTTAGTTTTTCAGACAGTTGATGTATTTTCGGGATGTTTTCCCAAACTTGTGATCTCTTTAGTCATTCTTGTACTAGTGACACTAGATTCGAGAATGGTTGTATTTAAATTCCATATTCTTGTGATTATAAGGCTTAAGACCTAAAATTGATGTGTATGATTTACTTCCGCATTACTTTTGTAGTTCAATTAATGTAAATTGGCTGTGGATGGCTTGCTGACTCTGGGCAATTAGTGCCTTCACAGCTCTGTAAATTGGGTCGTGACAACTAGCACGTTGTGTGGGTCATGAGGAGGCTCTACGTGATGGGGATGTGCATGAATAAATTTGCGGCAATCATTCTGGGGCGGATTCATTAATTAAAAAGCTAATAAAGGTTGGATACTACTGTCCCCAAATTGAAGAAGATACAAAAACATTTGTGAAAAGATGCGACAAGTGGCAACGCCATGCCCAAATTCTTCATCAACCGGGTGAAGAGTTACATCCGATTTTTTCCCCGTGTCCATTCACGAAATGGGAATCGACATAGTTGGGCCTCTGCCTTCAGGCCCGGGACAAGTAAAATTTGTATTAATTATGACTGATTATTCTTCTTAGTTGATTGAAAAACTGCCTATAAGAAGGCCCCGAGAGAAGGAGGTTATGAAATTTGTTACGATTCACTTTTATGCGAGGCATAAAAGCTACTTCATAGTTGTGTACTCTTTTGGATTTATTATTTTTTTTGGATTTATTATTTTTTAGAGTCATCACCTAATTTATTTAGGGAAATTAGGAAAATCAAGCTAAAGGGTTTATTCAAACAAAGATAAAACCTTTTAAAACCAAAGGTTCGGGTAAAGGTTCAAGTGATCCCTCGGGTGTTATATCCCGTATTTCGTACATTGGGATATTCTGAGCTAATTACGGGAAGTTAAGGACAAGGCTATTTTCCGACTTTGTTTTAAGGCATGAGTTGCTTATGATTTTATTGGTATGGAATATTAAGGAAAATTTGGGGCTAAAAGTGAAATTTTGGAAACTTAATATTCATGAAACAAAGGCCATGTGGCCGTGCATGTAGGATGTGGGCCATAGGCCACATGTGTTAATTATATAAGTAGCTAAAGATGACAAGTTAATCATCTTCTTCATAATCACCCCTTAGAAATTTCAAGAAACTTGGAGAAAGAAAAAAGAAGGAGGGTATTCGGCCATGGCAAGGCAAAATGGAAGACCATGAATAGTGATCAAGAAAATATTTTCCTCTAGCTTTTCTACTAATTGGAAGGTCCTCTTTAACGTGGAAGGGTTGTTGGAGCAAGCAAAACATCCGTTCCTGCAATTTGCAATCCTAGTCGAGTAGTGAAGTCAAGTGGAGAAAGGTAAGGTTCAATCTTCTTCTCATGTGTTATGAGTAATTTGTGCGTATGTTGTGATATGTGGAAATGAATGAAATTCATGAAAGTATGGTGTTGAAGTTGTAGCCGTGCATGTTGGGCTTGGCCGTGTGTATGTGGTGTTGTATAGGAGTGAAGAACTAATTTTTATTTAGTGTAATTTGGTTGTTGTGTTGTGGATTATGTGATGAAAATAAAGGCATTGGATGATACAATTTGAAGTTGGAATCGTTTGTGAGCTAATGTAGAAGTTAGCATATTGGTAATATAGTTTCTTGCATTTACATGAATGATATTGTAATATGTGGTTGTTGATATAGTTTATGAATTTGGAAGGAAGAAATGTGTTGTTGTTGTTTTTTTGAACTTGGAAGGTTTCGGGTTGCATTGTGTAGTTGATGGGCTGTTTTGAATATTTTGCGGATTGTTTGAAATGTTCTTGAATCTTGTTTGAATGGTTTCGGATTGGTGCTTGAATGTGAGATTATTGGTATTGGCTTGATTATATGTGGTTGAATTGAATGTAAATGGAATGTTGTCGAATCATATGGAAAAGAATTACTAATGTTAGAATGCGTTTTGAATTACTCGTTGATGTTGTTAGTATGGTTGTTGGTATTGTTGTTGAAGATTTGGCCGAGTTGAATTCTCGGGGATGTTAAGTTTATAGGGGAAATGCTGCCCAAATTTCTGTAAATCAAGTGCTAGCTTGGAAATTGGATTCCTAAGTACTCATGACTAATGTTTGGCATCTAACGACATTATTGTAGATCTTGGGAAGCCGAGACTTAAGTTTGGATTAGCTTAGGAAGCGGACGAGGTATGTAAAGCTTACTCTTTCTTTCTTTTGGCATGTCTTAGACGAAATTAAGGTATGACATGATTTGTGCCTTGGGGTAACTCCATTCTTAAATTCCGAGCATGTTATGATTCTTATTTGCTTCTTGATGTTGACATTCTTCATATGGTCGGACTATGGTCCTTAAGTCTTATGTATGATTGAATTTCAAATGTTGCAAAAAGAAATTTTGTTCTTAAAAGATTCTATGTCTAAAAATGTCCGTAACTTTCATAGACAGAACCGGATTGCTTTGATATGTTCGCAAATGATTCTATAACGTACAATGCCCGTAACTTTCATAGGCGGGCTCGGATTGGTGATATACGACTATGGTCCTTACGGGTTTTCGATATGCTCATGATGTTTGATATGTTTCCGAGTGGCGTCCGAAAGATATTTGACATAACTATTGTCCCGACTTTCAAATGACAGTTCGTTTAGATCACTTCATTGAGTCTTTGAAAATGATTTATGTGCATGTGGTTTCTCACTACTCTGCTCGTGCCAGCCTCAATATGTCCTTCACTGCGTCCCGGTCCAGGGCATGTATTCGTGCAACTCCACTGCATTATTCACCACGTCCCTCACTAGAGGGCCGGGGCATGTTATTTACCGCGTCCCTCACTAGAGGGCACACGTTATATGATATGATGATATGATGATATGGGGAGGCGGCCAGGATGACATATGATGACTTCATTCACCGCGTCCCTCACTAGAGGGCCGGGGCACGTTATATGTACATGATATGATTATTTTACTTACCGCGTCCCTCACTAGAGGGACGGGGCACGTTATATGTATATGCATCTGATGATTTTACTTACCGCGTTCCTCACTAGAGGGCCGGGGCACGTTATATCTATGCATATGTACAAAATGATTTTCTGATTTTGTTTCTCAGTTCCATAATGAATTTGACATGATATTGACACGCATGATTTATGTTTCAAAGGCAAGTCTTATGATTTTCTGTATTTCTTATTTCAGTACAATCTTGTTTACTGTATTTCATGCTTTACATGCTCAGTACATATTCCGTACTGACCCCTTTCTTCGGGGGATGCGTTTCATGCCGCGCGTGTGTATACTGGATGAGTAGGAGATGTTCCGGTTGGATTGGCGAGCTCCATTTCCTCCCGGTCTTTGCGAGTCGGAGTATACGTATTTGTGATATCTTGGGTTATGGTAGAGACTTTGCAGACAGAGTCGTGTGCATAACATGTCAGCTTTGTAAGCGGCTATGTAAGCCGATGTACCACTATGCATTATGTTACAGATTTGTTATGAATACAAGTTTTATTTGATTTGAGAAGGACTAAAAGCATGTTTCTTTGAAAGACTTGCATTTTGCATTCATGTCATGATTTAAGGGCCCAACATGATTTTGAGTATAACGAGAGTCAGCGGGTTCGCTCGGCCCTAAGTAAGGGTCGGGTGCCCATCATGCCCTATCGGAAATTAGGGTGTGACATCGGGGACGGTGTTAGGCACCCCAGTAATAAGGATCCGCAAAATGCGATTGACGTTCGAGTTTTAGAGTGTGATTTTAGTAATTGTGTGCTTAAAATGTGTTCAAAATTCTTGGACTTCAAATGATGGAAAGGGAAAGTCTTTTTTTTTTCTTTAGGAAGAGTTGAGTCCCTTTGGAAAATATGTATAAGGTTTTAAATGGCCATTTCACTTTTCGGACCAAAACACACTCAAGGTTTCTCTTGAGTAGAGTTCAACTTAACTTGGTCCCAAATGTTATGTTCTATTTATCAGTATAAGTTTTGAAGTGTTTCAAATATACATCCTTTTTTTTTAATATGCCATAAGATTAGATAACTCTTGTCAAAATTTATCCCCTTTGTTTACAAATTGTGAGAAAAATCCAATTTTTTAGGTAAAGGTCAACCATATTCCTTGTTATGAATCCCTTTCCCAAACTTGTATTTAAATAAAAACTCTTTTGTTTCATTCCAAACTAAAGTGGCCTTGGCCCAAAAGTTTGTTTCTTGAAAATCATTTAAGCCATTTAAACCATTTGGAATCTTTTTCCAATAAAACCCTTTTTTGAAATATTTCTCCTCTTTTATCCCATTAGAAGAATTGAGTTTTCTTTAAAAACCCCATTGTTTTCGTTTTCTACTTTTCATAAATAGAGAAAAATCATTTCTTTGTTATTTTTTGAAAGAAAGGATAATCTTTATCATTCATTGGGTCCGAGTTTGAAAATGTATTCGGGTTGGTTATCTATTCTAATGATATCACGCATTGTTTGTCTATTTCGGCTAAGTTCTAACCAAACGGGTTTCAATGTTTTACAACTACACTTACAAGTATATACATGTATACAAGTATAAATGTAAAGAAATGGGCTGGTGGGTTTACCGAGACCACCAGCTAATATAAAACCATTTTTACCCATGGTTGGCCTCCAGTTTTTGCGTTCAGACTCGATAATGAATGTGTTGGGCCTTTGGCCTAACGAGTCAGCGGATATGCAGAATTCAGCCCAACAGGGCCTATGCAAGGAATGTCATGCAAAGAAGAGGGGAAAAGAAAAATGGCGGTTAGAAGGTATCTACGCTTAACAACCATTCAGTACAAAATTTAATATATCACTAAAACACATTGAGAAACAAGGAATACAATGTTATAAACTTGATCATATACACAAAAATTCGCAAGAGGCACTTACAATCCAACATGAAATAACATTTAGCCTTAACGGGCCCAAACATGCGACAAGATAGACCACCAGACAAGCCCAATGAATATAAACATAAATAGCTTACATCATATACCTTGTGTTTACACTATATACGCCCTCTTGTATACCAAAACATATAGGTGGGTGTATACTCAATGATATATCATGGCACATCAGTTCAACAAAAAAGAAGAAGAGGAGGTTGATCAGGTAACCTATTTATCCATGCCAAATCAGTCCAAAGGTGCCCCAAATATACTCAGGATCTAATGGATATACGCCTTATATGTTAGGGATATGCAGGACCTACACACTACGTTTATACTATGCATATATTTGATGTATACCACACCCATTTAACCCTTTAAAATTATGTAAAGATTGTCCTAGCATAGAACATTCTAGCCTATATATATCACATAACAAGCAAGGGGTTTCTATATAGCAAACAATAGTTTCAATCATGGGTAACACTGGCCTCATAATGGTTTCATCCATAAACAACATATTAAAAATTCTCATTTGCCAGCAAATAAAACTGCTCATAACTTCTAGCATGACTCAATTTAAGAGGACTAAAACAAGGAGTGACATAGACAAATGCTCATCACTTTGGTTTCATAACATCAAACACAAATAACATCGACAAAACTGAAGAGGGAGGGGAGTGAAGATGGATCGTGGCATCACAATTTTAAGAATACTCATGCAGTCTACATACTCACAGATCATATTGGGTTGGCAAAGCCAACTTCCTATCCATAGTATATCTATCCTTCTGAAAGAGAACTGATCACAATACTTGGTGCTACATGCGCTTAGATTATGTTTTAGATTCTCTTAGCATATGATTCTTTCAAAATGGATACCAACATGTATATCTAGCAAGCACAACTCATGGCATCAATCAAACTTAGTAGAGCATTAGTGTGTGTATGGTGTGGAGGATAACATTTTCTGGAAAATCACTTGTTTTCCAAGAAATCATTTTCCAAAAAAACATTTTCCATGAAGAACATTTTCCATCATACCAAACACACCCTTAATCCTATTCTTATTCTAACATGCATTACACTTATTCCAATTAAACACTCAATAAGCAAACTGAGTTGGTCCAAAACCTTTATTTTCTTATCACAGACTTTGTCATTCACATTTAGGCAGGATATAACAGAATGCAAGTTATTTTGAACATGTTTCATGAAGGTGATAGTCAAGTAGGGACAAGTTCATGGTTTGGCCTATGTAAGGGTTCGCATTTATGCGGGTACATAAAAGCTACTACGAACTCATTGGTGCTCTTTCGGACACTGTTTTAAAAGAGTCACCACCCAATTTTTAGGAAATTAGGAAAACCGAGGATAAAGGGTTTATTCAAATACCGTGAAAAATCTTTCGTAATCCAGAGTTCTAGGTAAGGGTTCTAATGATCGCTTGGGGAAGGTGTTAGCCACCCCAGTATTAAGGATCCGTACTATACGATTAACCTTCGACTTCTAATGTATGAATATTTGCATGAAATGTTTATGTAGTGTTTATTCCCGCAAAAATCTTGTCATTCGCATGTCATTTTGAGAAATGAATTTGAATACGTTCTCTTTATATATAGGGTACATAGATTTGGATTTATAATATCCGGATAAAATAATCTTCCTTTTGTATACAAGGATGATGTATTTCATTTGTAAAGTGACTATAAAAGTTGTCATCCTTTTACACATGTTAATTTACAAAATATGAACTTGTTTTGTTTTGAGTGTGTAATTTTTTCCATGCTTAACTCATACTTTGTTTGGATCGATCCGTTTAATACGTTTGGAACGATTCATTCAAGAACTCATATATACGAATGTGTGTGTTTTTTGTAAATATACGTCTTTCATTATAAGTTATGAAATTGGCCTCGGATTGGGGCTTGTAGCAAAAAAATTAAAATTTTCCCTTTAAAAGTTCTGTGCGTTTTCCTTCTGGGCTTGGCCCAAATGAATTTGTGCATAAAACTTTAAATATCCGATGTCATCAATTCTTTATCCACGAGTGGGCTTTAATATAAAACTGCCCCTTTTTTGTTTAAACTGAACTTGGCCAGTTCTAGCCTTATTTTTTCTAAAAAAAAAAAATTAGTGGGCTTTTGGCCCAGTACTTTTGCCAAATTTTATCATTGATTTGATCCAAAACATTTATCCTTGGCCTTATTTTGAAAGCAAAACTTGGTTTAATTTTTATAAAGAATATATGCTTTTGTTTTAAAACTTAGTCCGTTTTTTAATAAAATTGTAACACTTGTGATTTTGAAAATATCCTTTTGCTCTCGTTAAGCTTAAGCCGTGTCAAAAATAGTTTGGCTCATTCATCTACTTTATCTTGTCAAGATCTTTTCGCTGAATCTAGTTTTTTGAAAAGAAAAAAAAAGAGGTTTGGGGGACCTAAAGTCGACTAAACGGCGTAAGTACCGTTGTCCTAGGACGACTAATTCTAATCATAAATGATTCCAATATAGTGTGAATCTTTACAAGTTTGCAAATACAATTACAAAGGAATTATTAACAAAATGAGAGCACAAGTAATTAATTAATGGGAATGGGAAGGCTAATGGCGTACCAAGCCCTTTGTTAGACATTTTCACCCATGGCTGGCCTTTTACACATTCTCCTTTTGATAGCAGCTTCCCTTTTATTTTTTCTCGGACTTGATGAATATTTAAGGAATTGCCTATTGGGCCTTGGCCCAACAGGTTGGCTTCAAACCCAACCCAAGTGGCCATGTGGTAGAGGAGAGGGGAAAAGGAAAAAAGGACCCGTTTAGTTTAAGGACACTGAACTTATTACGATTATATTTATGCAAAAAAAAACATATGTATCAAATATGTATATATGTATCAAACAAATTTATAAGTCTATAGAGTAAGTAAACTATGTATGTGTATGTATAGGTATACTACAAGGCCCTGCTAGTAGGTGCTTTGATAACAAGGGGAGGGGTGAGTCGTCGCCCCAGCATTCCCTGGTAGGTTCCAAGCTTTCATGAACCCCATGCATAGCTGGACACCAGGGGGAAGGCTAAGACTAGGCCCCCACCCCAAATTACCTCAACCCCACCAATGTAGCCACAAAAATAGGCAGATCCCTGGACCACACATAACATAGTTGGCCATGTGTATAAACGCAATGCAGCTAGAAGCAGGCTGGCCTTAATGAGCACAAGATGAACAAATACAAGTCAAGAATATATGACCAAAGATTAATCAAGAGAATTTCAGGATGCAGACTTGAAGCGGCAGGAGCAGGACCAAACACACAACATGGAAGGGACCTAAAACAAGCTAAAGTGGACAAAACACAAAAGACCTACGTATGCAGCTATGGGGGAATGACACAAAACTACAACACACCAATATAATGATAAATAAAGCAAGGAACAAAGCACATGATCCTGGATAAGACAACATAGACTATGGTATACAAGTGAGAGGTGGACAAGAATGAGAAATCAAACCACACAACCATGAGGGATACACACAAATTGTAGCTCGCAAAAGAGGCAAGCTAGTACTAAAGCACATCACCATGAAGTGATTGAAGTAGGTTACACCTTGCAAATAAGAGGCACACAAGGCAGGCTAAGATAGGTGGGCATAGCAGGGACAGAGGCGGGACTAGGACCCCCTCTGTGTCTAAGTTGTCATGTACAAGGCATGGGATCACACAAAGGTGGTTAATACAGCTAAGACAATCAGATAAGACATGGAAAAGTCAAGTTAACATCCCGACACACTTCTACTAATCCCTTCCCATTGTGTCTAACTGAAACACATATGCACACTTACTCTTCATTTGGTCAAGTCATCAATCACTCCTAACAGTACACTTAACTCTAATTTGGGGCCTCATTCAGTCTAGGAGCAGAATCCATATAATCCCAAGGTTCTTTGTAATGAACATACAGCCCCTATAGGCCCTAGAAGTGCCATGGGGCCCTTTATCTGAGGGAAAAGGTGTTATAAATGAGGCTGGGCCTGATTTTCCCTTTCTCCTTTCTCCTTTCTCCAGGGCACCTTTAAAAGACTCATCTTAGGCTATGTGGCCTTAGTTCACTTTTAAACCCCCTTGTGATTATATGGGGACTTGTTTCTTAAATTATTCACAACCCAGAACTCAATCCAAAAGGTTTCAAGTATACATGTGCATATAAACAGACACAATCATTTAGGCTAAGGTAATGACCATTTCTTAAACTTCTCAAGGCATCAACAAACTAATTCAAGGCATAGCATGGATCAGGTTTACCACTAACAGGTTATTCAGGACCCTTTGGCTTCACAATCTCACCACATATGGGTCTATACTCCCTATAGGTTAGGCTATTTCATAAGCCCCATTCAAACCAACCCCAGGGATGTACACAACCAAATTAGCAAGGAAATAGTAATTTAGCACATAGACAGGGCATTCTCATGGATGTATAAAACCAAACAACCAAGTAATGACACTAACTATATAAACAAAACCATCAGAATCCCAACTCAGACGTACAAAAAGGCCTAGAGAGGACACAACAGGCAAGTTGAGACCTTGGACATTACATTAATTTATTTCAGAAAAAGGAGGTTTGAAAGAGTCTGTGACTTAGAGCACATATTTAGACTTAGTGGTTTCAGCTCACAACCCTTTTTTACAAAATCCCAACATATAACAAGCATGGCTGCTAACTAGGACTAATGCCAATTCACACACAGGTGTACACTCAAGAGCTTCAATAAAGGAAAATGGATTTCAAGAAGCATATTATGTAAGCAATCAGTCAAAACAGTCTTGAAGCAATTTTAGTTCCTAGCAATGGCTCTTCAACTATTTAATCTAAGCAAATCCTTTCCAAAGAAGCAAGAATAAAGGGAGGAAAGTTTATAGCATGGTCAGGTTTTAATAATCAAGGACTCAATCATCATCACAAAGAAACAGGTTCCCAGGTGCAAAATATAGGTGCGCAAGTTAAGGGGAATTAGAAGGGACATGATCCCAAGTAGAAGCAAGTGGCAAACAACAAGGTTGGTACTCAGCCTCTCTGCGATACTGGCTTGGATCATCACCAATACACTTCCCAATCGTACTTCCTTACAAACACCTAATTCAAACAACAAAACACAGACAATCAAATGCCCCAGAAAAAACCCATTTTAGAAAGACATAGTAAAAATAACAGGACTTAAACTTTACAAGCACTGACAGAATATCATTTAACTCTAGGTGTACCCCTTCCTCCCAGACATAGTTAAGCCTTCCTAATCCCTCTGAGGTCCTTGTGTGTCTATGGACCATGAGAAAAAGTTTAAAAGAATGAGAAAAAGCCTCAGGGTCCTGAAAGGGAAGTAGGACAGGGTGGGGTCATCACCTCCCTATCTCCTTTTCCTGAATCTCCTTTCAGTTAAAAGGGATCATGGGTCCACTAGTCAATACCTCCAGTTCATGCCAGGCTCACCTTTTACTCTCCCAAGACCTTTCCCCCCCTCCTATGACCTCATCCTCATACCCCAGTGACAATACTAAGGGCCATGGGAAGGTTTATAATAACTTAACACTATCACAAGACTACCACAGTTGATTCATTAAGCCTTATCCAAACTTAAAAAGTCTTATGGCTAAGTTATAAGCATGACCACTAAAACAGACCCAACATAAACATTTAGATGACAATGACGCAGATTGGTATTCAAAGGCAATCTCAACCCAAATTCTGATTATGAAATGACTTTATTCTTTTATACCACACAACATCTCAAAGCATATATGTCCTTCTTTAGGACTAACTTACACATGATGAAGCAAGACAGACTCAAATACCAATCATTTTAACTTTACAAAGTCCTAAACATTACCCGCGGTCCTCTTCTTGGCCTTGACTACTTGTTCATTTAAAGAAATTCAATCCAAAACATCCAAAAGCAGTACCAAACAATTTCACAAAGAGGCCTAGACAGACTTATATCAAGGTTTTCCCATTATTCCTCTTTCTTCTTTTATCTTCTTAATTCTCAAGTATTAGGTGACCAATCTTAGAAAAGATGATTTTTCTACACGTAGCACACACATAGACACTTATACACATGGTAAAACAAGACAGACTCACACATAATCAATCTTTAGCACACACATGTTTTATGTTAACCTACCAATCCTTAAAGTTCTTTGTTAATGCCATTTTTAAGGATTAGGCATCCCATTACTAAGTTAAATCAAGTATAACTATTATCACCACTCAACAAACATATTTCACTAATTGGTTGACCATTTTAGACAAGATAAAGACCATCTTAAGGCTGTCCTGAGTCCATTTTTATTAATAGTGTCAAAGACCCTTTAAACCGCCCAAGTGCATTCTTATTCTAACAAATACCACTCAGAGATCAGTTCAAACAAGTCCTAATAGTCATTATCTAAACCAAATTGTCACAATCAGGAGCAATCAAACAAGTGTCGGATTAATGAACACTTTAATCATAATTCAAGCCCCAGAAACCATTGCTTAAGCATCAAACTAAGCACATTATTAATATAGAATAAAATATCAATATTTAAACCTTTAAACCAACCTTTAAACCAAGCATATTACCAAATAGAATAAATCGAATCAAACTAAGCACATTACTTAATAAACCTTTAATCATAATTCAAGCCAGAAATCATTGCTCAAAACATCAAAATAAGCTTATCACTAGCACTAAACTACATTTCACTAAACATATAACACTCAAACATACCAAGCTATCATTAATATAGATAGAAACTTAAACAAAGCAATAAAATAATAAATTGTTACCTTTTGTGAGTGCAACCATAGCAAGAATGGACTTGGAGCCTACTTTATGCTTCCAAAATCAAGCTCAGCCACCTAACACAAGACACAGAAAGGAAACAAAAAATTTCGAACTAGAAAAAGACTCAAACTTTCAGTTAAAGTCTAATAACACTAATGAAGCTTAAATCTCGAGTAAAAACTCAAGGTTCAAGCCTCTCAAGGGGTGTCAAACTTGTTTTTTCAGTGAGGGATTAGAACCCCCAATGCTTGTCTCAAATCTTTCTAAATAATGTGGGACTTGTGGGTTTTCCAGAAGTCTTCACTTGAATTCAAACACACACGGTCCAGATTAAAAGAAAATAAAAATCAATGGTCCATTTTCATTCTATACCACTGTAAATTGACGAAAAATAAAAGAAATGGCAAAGTTTGTACCTTAAGTGGGTGTTTGGCCGAATTTTGTGGAGAAAATGTGTGGAAAAGGACGAAACCACTAATGCTTCGTCCTCTCCTCTGATTTCCCACGTTACACACTCTAAATACGATGGGACACGATGAGGAAAAACGAGGGTAAAGGGCAGTGGTGGAGGCGGCGTTAGGGTTTTTCCCTAGCTGCCACCCTTCTCTTTCTTTGCAAATGAGACCCCTAGGGTATGTGGAATAAAATAAGAGGGAGGTTATACGTAATCCCCCCTTTAAAATTTTCATGGACCAGGTCTGGTCCATTATGGACTGGGCTTGGTCCCTTTTACAAAAAAAAAAAAAACGCACGAGCCTCTTTGACACACGAAGATATATATATATATATATATATATATATATATATATATAGAGAGAGAGAGAGAGAGAGAGAGAGAGAGAGAGAGAGACACACACACACACACACACAATGTATATTTGCATATACATACTGTGTATATAAGTATGGAGGGTCAAAGATGCAGTCCAATAAATGTCCCAGACTGGAAAAAATATATCAATTATTAACAAATTATTTTAAGCATGATCAAATTAGGACTCAATTAATTTTCAAACACGACTGTTAAAACCATTTTGCAGTTATGGCCCCAATAATTAATCAAATTAATTACCAAGGCAATTTATTAATTAAACAGCTGTGCAAACTCACAGAATCAAAGGTTGAGGGGTAAAATGGTCAATTATTTTAATTACTCAAATTACCTTGGACAATAAATAGAAAAAATTATTTATTAATCTGACTTTTCCTTAATTCAACAATTAAGTAAATAAAATATTCAAAAATTGTTTTGCTTTTGGTTAATTCCACTAAAATACTCCATAAATTTCATATAACATCAATTAATTTTCACATAATTTATAATGTCCTGAAAATATCTTCATCAATTTAAAGAGGTAGAATATTGTGCTGAATAATTTTAAGAAACTATTCAGACCCTTTAAAAATGCACAGCTTATTTTATTTATTATCCAAGGACTCCGAGTACTTAAAATAAATTACGGGAGGTCAAAAATTAGGTGTCAACAGCCTATACTAAGGGGGGATGACATTTCTAACCCCTTATATACATAGCCTAGTGTAATAACAAAAATGTTCAATGCTAAACACAACGGGAAATCCTCTTATCCCTTTTGAGAAGAAGTTAAAATGCACAAACGCACTTATCAAATGCATCCCCAGACATGAAAACTCACTTTTTATCACCTAAACCCCCACATGGCCTTCAATTTATCAAACTATTGAGACCTAGAAGGGTCCCATGAACTTGTGATTTGATGGAGAGGAACCCCAGTAGTCTAGGGTAATTAATCCTGGGCTGAGTGGTTACTCAAAGCCTTTCCTGCACCCTTAAACCCAGGGCATCACTCTCCACCTCTTCACAAGCCAAGTAACAACCTCTTATATCATACTTAAGATAGACATAAACAGTTCATTCTTTACCTATGGTGACTTACTATAGTTCAATTTACACGAAAAAGGACTAAGGGGGTGCCTCCTTTGGTATCCCCTATTTCTCTATAACTAAGCTCTTATTCAATTATTTAAGCAAAAGTGAAACAGGCTCTAACATTTAAGTGGCCTATAATACTTCTCAACATAACCATTTCATGGAGGCATGCTTGAAACCAAGTTAATGTCAAAGATCAGTTATATGTATGTAGTAATCACATAGAGTATACAAAGTAGGGTCACTAGTCTATACTAACACACACAAAAAAAAAAAAAAAACATAGAGCATGTTATTTTACTTAGTTAAATTAGTCACAAACTTGACAGGTTATGTAACTAAGAACAAATCCTAACAACAGGTCTTTTATATGTCAAATCTAACACAATAAAGTACAAATCCTATCTAGTTGTTACACCTCGGAATTTCGGGTTGCTGAGCGGTGAATAGACTAACGTAAGTTAAGGTGTATATGATGTCCCTACAAGTAAGAAGGGATACTTAATGATTCTAATTAAAATTCCAAAGGCATTTGTGGCAAGAGAAGAAAGCTCGTGGGAGAAAGTTAAGGTAAAGAATATCTTACCCCAAATACAAATGTGCCATAGGTATTCACAGTGATTTACGGGGTTAGAAGTTGAACGAATCGAATCGACGCAATACGGCTGGATTCGGAAATTCTCACAGACACCGGTCAAGGTGCGAGGGCCATCGACATGTCGACGGCGTTACGGTGCACGGCAACACGTTCCCTCGCAACCGAAATGCGGGCGCAAGTCGACGGGACCAAGTTGCAGACGAAGCGACCCAACCGTCAACATGTTTCTGCAATTAGGGAATTGCAGGTGTAAATTGATGAAGCAAGTCGACGGACCGTCAACACGTCGATGGGTCGTCAACCCGCTCGTCGAACCGCTCCACTGGAACTTTTCAGTTCCAGTTATAAATAAACGACCCCTGCCCTTATTTTTCAGTTTCCACTCCCTCTACAAATCTTGAAGACTCTAGAAAATTCCATACACTTCTCTAGCACCAATCCAAGGTAAATCAAAGATCGAAGTGCCAAAAAATTCGGTAGAATCAAAGTGCAAGGATGCTCTACGAGGCATTGGAAACCAAGAGTCTCTTTGGAGTTGAAATTGGGGTTTTCTCCAAGTGAAATATTTTCATCCAAAGTCTAACTCTATATCATCAAAGGTGAGTTTCATGTTCATTACATGTTATTAAGAGTATTGAGGGATTGAATGACTTGGATTAAGAAAGAAAATAGAATATGACGCTTAAATGTGAAAATAGTGGTATTCTTGAATAGAACTTGATATGAATCATAGTTCTTGATAAGCTATGAGTATAATCTTGTTATGAATGATATTAAGAATGTTGAAGAAGTATTAGATATGAATGAATATGACGTTGTGTTGTAGCTATGGTTGTGGATGACCAGGAAAGGGGATTTTGAGAATTGGATAATGCTTAACTTGGTGAAGATTATTGATTATGGTATTATGGGTGTTGTCATTGATGTTTGGGAATTGTTTATTGTATGGGGAAAGTTATAGAAACAAAGCAGATTTTGTCCAATTTTCATTAGCTCCTAGTCGTTTAGTTTAGACCTAAGTATGCTTCTAATAATTTAATGTAGTACGAATTTCCTTGAATGTAGAATCACGAGCTTAGAAGGAAAGCATTAGTCGATATAGTTAAGGAGACATAAAGGTATGTAAGGCTAGGCCCTTCTTTCTTAAAGGCATGATTCTTATATTTCACCTTCCATGCATTCCATGACCTTCTTACATTCCAGGAGTCGAAAGTTCAAGATTGTTACGAGTTCCTTATGAGATGTGTTTTATGATAATGATGATGATTCTACTTATAAAGGCCCTGTGGTTCATAAATTGGTGCTTTTATAAGATTTATGATCTTACTCTACGTTCTCCGTGATGTCTATTCATTGTTGTTAACCTCACCTTACGTCCTTAGTCCCTTTCAAGGTGAGACATGACAATTATGATTATTTCATAATATAATCGGAGGTTACCGACCTTACATCACTCCGATAGATTTATAACTTTTAATTGAGCTCTCGTGCATGCTATTTATGTTATATGATGTACATGGATATATGTATATGAATACATGGGATATGGGAAGAAGGGCCAGGCGCTATATACGCAGTACCACTTGATCAGCTGGCATATTCTGGTATCATCCCGGATGCGGGATGCCCGGACGCGGGATATATGGATAAATGGATCGGGCCGTGTGTTCCGCGACAATGTATGTATATATAGATATGTGATGAATGTATGGATAAATGGATCGGGCCGTTCGTTCCGCGGTAATATATATATATATATATATGTGTGTGTGTGTGTGTGTGTGTGTGTGTGTGTGTGTGATGAATGTAGGGATAAATGGATCGGGCTACATGTTGCGTAGCAATATATGATATGATATGATGTTGCTTATTATATAAGTTAGCATGCATGAGTTCGCCTTGTAAGGCGATCAGTACAGGTCATATCTCCATCTTATGCTTTCGTTTTTCTACATCATGTTATTGTATATGCCTTACATACTCAGTACATTGTTCGTACTGACGTCCTCTCTTTTAGGACGATGGGCCCCGGGGGGTAGGGAGACCCGGTGCTTAGGGGCTTTCCGGAAGGGGAGCACTCATACTTCGGGTTTTTCCTCTCTTGGCAT
>NC_081343.1:12480843-12506377 GCF_029784015.1 Lycium ferocissimum | reverse complement strand
GATTTTGTCGGCCCCCGAATTGGCCATATGTTTCCCCGGGTTTTGAGACTTGTTCTCGTGACTCGTTCGATCCCCGACCCTTTATGGAACCTTCTTAACACTTTTAAACACCATTACCATTCTGGGACGTTATAACTCTTCCTCAAGGTATCATTAGAACGTTGTTAACCAATTCGAAATTCTTATCCAAACCCAAATTTAGGCTCGCTTTTTTAACAATTTTCCCCCTTCCCTCAATGTTTTTTAAATCTTAATTGGGACCAAAAGGATATTTCTTCCCTTCCCAAACATCGTATAATTATACCCTTCGATGGCTATTCCGTCGTTCGGGGAATTACCCAAGGGAACAATTAATATTGATTTAAGTTTTTTACGGAGATAGAGCACAAAAAAATTTGAAATGAATTGTTTGGGGTGAAAATTGTTTAAACATCGGGGGGATGTTTTAGGGAAGGTTGGGGCGATGTTTGGGGGATAGGGGTTTTTATTATTTTTGTTTTGTTGGTATTGTGATTTTGGGCTAGGGATATAAACAGGGAAGATGCTTCCCGAATTTTGATCGATTTTAAGGGGATTTAATTTGATGGATTAGGATAAGTATATGACGATAGGCCTAACCATAGTATGAATGGTCTTATATGTAGATTGCGAGATCAGAAATAGGTGGGAAAGTTGAGAAATGAACTTCCAGGTATGTTAAGGCTAGTTTTTTTCTTCCTAAAGGCATGATTCCTATGTTTTGATTTCATACATGTTTTCCATAACATCCTTGTTCCCAAAAGCTAGAAGTTCATGATTCTTAAGGTTCTGATGATGTTAAAGATGGGTGTTTCCTATGATGATAATGATGATGATGATGATCTCGTCCTAGAGATTCTAAAGTTATGATTTTTGATGCTATTATGGGGTGTAGGTTTATTTAACTTTCTAGATTTATTCATTGTTGACCTCACCTTATGTTACTTGTTCCTTCAAGGTGAGATATAATGATGATGATTGCTTTATAAGATAATCAGAGGTTACCGACCTTACGTCACTCCGATAAAGTGGTAACTTTTATTTGGGCTCTCATGCATGCTACTTATATATATATATATTTATATTATACATGTATGTATAGGATATGGGGAAAGGTGAGGCATTATATACGCATAATCACCTGATCAGTTGGTATACTATGATATCGTCCCGGACGCGTGATGCCCGGACGCGGGATTTATGAGTATGGATCAGGCCATTTGTTCCGCGACAATATATATTTATATTGATGATATGATATATGGATCGGGTTGAACGTTCCGCAGAACTATTATGTTATATGTGCATGAAAAATGTTTTCTTTAAAG
The DNA here is from genome assembly GCF_029784015.1 of Lycium ferocissimum. Lineage (NCBI taxonomy): Eukaryota > Viridiplantae > Streptophyta > Magnoliopsida > Solanales > Solanaceae > Lycium > Lycium ferocissimum. Next base: position 12,505,031 of record NC_081343.1, on the reverse strand, counting down.
GGCTAAGCATCCATGATATCCGCCTTATGAGGCAATCAGATGTATAGGTTAACTTTATCTCATGTTATGTTCCATATTTCTTCTTATGTTATTTTCATGCCCTGCATACTCAGTACATTATATCTTTGAAATTAATGTCCTTTCTTGTAGACCCAATGCATTCATGCCGCGAGGTTCGGGTAAGCGGCCTGACAATCCCGGTTCGATAGGTCATTCACTCGGTCGCGATTAGTGCGCCCGGTTATCCAGGAACTCTGACCTTCTTGGTATGGTATTTTGATATGTGCGTATATGGGTATGACGGGGCCTTATCCTGTCATTTCTATGGTCCGTATTCCTTAGAGGTCTGTAGACAGTTATATGATAGCTGGGAGGTTATGTAGCCTTGTGTCTCCTATTTTTGTTGTACAGTATATGTAGCAGCCTAGTCAGCTTGCACTGTTATTCTTAGCACTTATGTTTATATGCATGCGTTGGCTGTGAGTTCTTGATGCAGAATTTATTGTACTAATTTCCCAAGAGATAGCCTAGCTCAGTTATAAGTTATTTATAGGCCACCAAGTTACCCAGTAAGATGCTAGTACGAGTTTAGGGGTGCTTGGTTAGTAGTGGTCGGGTACTTATCACAGCTCATCGGCTTGGGTCGTGACAAAAGTGGTATCAAAGTAGTTCATCCTATACAGACCGTGTCCGGTAGAGTCCTGTTTATGGGTGTGAAGCGCCCACTTATAAAAACGAGTGCTGAGAACATTTAGGAATCATTGACCTTTCTTTCTATCTTAGATTGTGCGATAGAGCCAGAGTCTAGGAAGATTGTTTCTGACCCTCTTTTACTGTAGGTAAGCACAGATTGATAAAGATGAAAAGGTGGGCTTCTGATAGTGGGGGTGCAAGGAAGGCCCCCACGGTAGACTCTGGACCACAGGCACCGGGATAGATTAGGAGGAGTCTTAGTTACTCCATTGAGACAGATCCTTCTGAGGATATTGAGATGATTCCCCCAGAGCCTGTGACATCTTTAGAGGAAGATCCATCAGAGGATAGTTATGAGACGGGCCTGTCTGAGGGTTCGTATGAGACACCAGTGGAGCAGGAGACTCCTGAGGCTGCACCCATTTGGCCCCTCCGATTTCTTCTATAATTGAGCACTACGTACGAGCGACCACGAGTGTGGGAGTGTTACGAGTATTCTGCCCTACTGTCTTGGCCTTCGGTTAATCGGAGGCGGAGGTATTCATAACCTTCGGACTATGATGGGGAAGATGAGGATGGCCAGACCAGTAGATGGTGGGAGGATGATGAAAGAGATACTTCACTTTACAGTCCCCCAAACTAAGATCAGGACAGGCTGACTACACATATATGGGTCTTTTATCGAACTTCCTTATGTTATGTGTGATTATTACAGGATATCATTTAATAGTTGACGAGTGGGAATTCTAAAGGAACCGATAACTAAAGTATTTATGGGTAATTATGACTAGGACATTTTTGCTACCTTGAGGAACCTCGGGAGTGAAAATGAAAAGCAGTCGCGTGTGTTGACTTGTGGCTATGAAGAATTTTCTAGATATTGGGAGTTCCAAAGATTACGATAGCATTTATCCAACTAGGAGAGTAAAGGATTTTTTCTAACCTTGAGGAGATGCATTATGGAGTTTTACTTGGGTCTTCAAATAGAACTTCAAATCATTTTTTTTGGAGACATGTGGTGGAAGATCATGTAGCAGTAAAGACTAGTGTGATCCTTATAAGAAGGTTTACCTTTATTTTTCTGACAGATGTGGGGAAGGCCACCCGATAACAGAAAAATAAGAGCGATGTCAGCTTAGGAATGGAAAGGAAGGAGGAGTAGGCATTCGAGTGGGGACCATTTACGAAGTCTATATTGCCAGAGGCCCATAATTAGGACTTAGAAAGTATGTTAAGGAGTCCTATAGGTTTAACATTTAGACGTACGGGAATGTGAGAAACCAGAATAGCCGAGGAAAGTAGGAGCATGTGAGCCTTAAGATTGAAATTTTAAATAATCGTGAGATATGAGACGAGCTAGCTAGGCAAAAAGAGAGAAAATGTATTAAAGCTACAGAGTCAGGACGATTTTAAATAGCATTGGGGGTACTTCGTAAATGAGGTATTAGTAAATGATATAAACGATAACTCATGTGTGGTCACATTAACCAGTATGCGTGCCCTTATGATCGATACTACAATATGCTAAAGGTATTGATTGAACGGGGTATTGAAGTTAAGGTAGCAAGTGCTACAAGGCAGATTGAAGTTGTTTTCTCTGAATATTGAGGTTGGATAATCATGATACAATAAAATTAGGGAAAAGAAGGAAGCGTGTATACACGAATAAGAGATTATGAGAAGGGTAAGCAAGGGAAGTTTATTGCTCGTAAGGGTTAAGTAAAATTTCTGAAGAAAAGGCTTAGGACGAAGGTAGAGACGAAGAGCCATTCGAATGGATCTCTAAAGTAAGTACGCAGAAAGGATAGGGTATGGCAATATAGAATAAAAGACGAATGTGAAGGCTTCGGAAACAGATTGTGATAAACAGGATTGCAGTATGATAACGAGGGGTATGGATATCATCTGAGAGGGAATAATCAAATTTTATGAAAAGTGTTTAGGGATTTCTGACCCTTAAGGTATATCCGAGGGAATAGATATGAAGTCATATTGACACGTTCATTTAGAAAGTGGAAAACCCCCCCCCCCTGAAGGACGGTCTTAGGAATAGAAAGGATTCATATTTCTAATAGAATATTCTATGAAATTCCAGGGCCAATGTTATAGAATGGTAAGTGGGGAAGAGCAGTTTATGAGTAAGAGAAGTCAAGAAAGACCCTAAGGAGTGAAGTCAAGAAATACCCTAAGGGAGAAAGTAAGAAAGGTGGATTGATGAATTGGTTAAAGGAAGTTTTGTAACTACTAAGGACAAGAGGAAGGTTAATAGGTTAACAAGTCTGGTCAAGGGACACAACATCGATAACAGGGGATAAGAGTCTCGATAAGGAGTACAAAAATTCGATCCCAAAGGAAACCGGATAAATCTACGAGGGATATGTATAAATATGAACAAGTTATGGTATTGAAGGAAAGGTAAGAAGGGGACAAGGATCGACAACATATTGGAATAACTATGATGCCTAACTAGGGTACAACCGCCCAGAAAAGGGAGACTACAAAAAATATGAGCTGGAGAGTTAAAAGAGCAGGTCGTGGAAAATAGATGCGATAGTACATCGATTACGATAGTATTTAAGGAAGAAATCAGATTTGGTGGGTTAAAGGATAAGGTCTGTATAGGAAAGGGAACAGTTCTTCCATTGTGAAAAGAAAATGGAGGAAATGAGTATTTAAGGATTTCAAAAATCTATGCGACTGATGAACTCAAAGAACAAGTAAGGTATGTCAGACTACGGGAAATACTTATCAGGTAAGAATTAAGTGGAGACCAAGGGGTCCGAGAAGAATTTTAAAGGATGTAATAAAAAAGGATGATGCGTCCGGGTGGAACGAAGTTAGTGGCAGTAAAACTTCATGGAATAAGCAAAATAATAGTTCTACCAAATATCAAGCTAATTGCAAACAGTAGATAAAAGAAAGAGTGAAACTATTTAAGCTCACCGCACAGTAAGGAATCTGGGTCACATTTCTTCAAATTTCCGAACTCATCCCTAATTTATCAGTCAAACTAAAGATCAACAAATTCAAGGATAACATAAGCAAAGGATCACTGAAGAAGAGGTTCGAGATGTCCCTGATGTAAGCACCAGAATTGCTGATAGTCAGAACGAGCGTAAGAAGCCTTATTAGAAGAGAAGAAATTAAGTAAAGTGTATGGTGGAAGAGAGTTTCGATGTTAAATTAACTGTAAAATAAAATACCGTAAGGATTGATTCAGTTACTACAGGAAAGCAAAGGATACTATGTTGCCAGTCTCTGAGATTATCCTTAAGAGGAAAAACATAAGTTAAATTCCAAGACGTATGTAGTAAGCACTGGGTAAATGTGTATATAAGAATGTAAATGACGGAGCTGAAAAGGACAATGAGGATGATAAACTTGAATAACTGGTAAGTAGATGGGTGATAAGGAAAAGGGATGACCGTGAGTACGAGCATAAGTTTTAGTCACCAGAGAAGGGGGATAATATTGAGGAATTGATTGGGCAGGAAATGAGTGAACTTGATATTATTCTCATTGGCTCGAGTGCATTTATAGAGCCTATGGTTCGTGGTGGAGCTCAACTTAGAGTCTATGATCTTCATTGGAGCTTATTCACCACATTTGGAGCGTTTCAAAGGGCCTCAAGTGTGTATTTCCACACTACACACTTGATGATGATCATTGATGAGAGCCAAGTCTCTACTAGCTTCATAGAGGTGGAATCCTAAAAGGTTTGGGAGATTGCTTGGTTGGGAGATTTAGAGCTTGATGTGGCTATTTGCGCAAAAGGATATTTGTGCAAGTGGCTACTTAGCGCAAGGAAGGTTATTCTTGCAAGAAGGCCATGCATGCAAGGTTGATTAGAGGGTCATCTAGGCAAGGACGGGCGTGTTTGGCCATTGAAGGTCAATCCTTGAATTGAAGAGTACATTAAGAAGACTAGCCAAACAAGGCCCTTGCCTCATTAATGGCATTTTTATAATAACTTAGTCTTCTTTAGTCTAGGAGTATAAATACTAGACTTAGACATTTCATTTACTGAGATTATGTTGAAGTGAGATTAATACTCTAAAATGAGTGATAGTTTGTTTGGTAGAATTAGTGTAGTGCTAATCTAGTGATTAGTGTTTAGTGATAGTTGATTATGGTGGATTCCATTGTTGGCTATTGAACCCTTTTTCCATTGATTTCATATGAGAGTTATTCATTTGTGGATTCATTTGATTGACTCTTAAATTGAATACAAATAGTATAGGTTCATTAGTCGGAATCGATTAGGAGGGTTTAGGCTTAATATACCTAGATTTGCCTATAATTTCTTTACTAATTAGGTCTTGCTTCTATCCCTCTTCTTCTCATCGCAAATTCTTCACTTGTCAACCTTTGATTTCTTCGTTGTCTTTATTTTCGCGTATTTGTTATTTTAATCCATGTCTTCCACAAGCCGGATCATATCATTTGGTATCAAAGCTTAGGCTAGAGTGTTGTTTCTACAATCCTTAATCCTAGGTTTTTCATATTTGAAAAGAAAATCAAAATCTAAAAATTCCAAAAAATTTGAAATTTGGTGTTGTGTTGTTATTTGAGTGAAATTGTTGTTAGATTTGAGTTCCTTGTGGTTGATTCTATTAAAATCCAAAGTTTGGTTACATTTGGAAGAGTTTTGAGTAGTTTCACCATTGTTGGAGCTTCAAGCTTGAAGAACAAGTTTTGGATCTTGATGATTGAGCAAGAATTAGAGCTTCAAAGTTATTGATCTTTAATTATCTAGTGATAGAGGCTCAAGATCTAAAGTTTGGGGAGATTTCAAGTTGATTGGAAGAATTCACCATTGTTGAAGCTTGAAGGTTTGAAAGTTGAAAGTGGGTCTTGGAGATTGAAGGTGAAATTAGCTTCAATTGATGTTGGGATTTGTTCTCCTAGTTGAGGGGAGCTTAGATCTGAATTTTGGTGCAAAAATAAGTTGATTTGAAGGTGATTTGGAATTTGAGTGTTCTTCAAATTCATAAGCATCTTCATAGTGAAGAAGAAGACCTAAAAGAGTATTTGATTCAAAGTTCTTCAAGTCAAGAGGCCAAAAGGTGTTTGTGGGCCCAAGTAAGTATAAGAAAAAATCAGAAATATTTAATCCAATTTTCTGATTTTAAAAAAAAAATCAAAAATCGAAAATTCCACGACAAACACCCGACCGCCACGACAAGACCACCGTCAAGCCAATGCCACACGGCCCCGACCGGCTAGGACACCTTGATCCACACCTGATGGGCACGTGGGGTCCACATTCAGAGAGTAGCTTTTTTCAACACTTAGAAATTTTTTCTAAGTGTTGGCAGATTTTGGTCAAACTTTGAGGGGGCATATCTTTGTGTGTATAAGGAATTACGAGACCCATAACCTATCTAAATTGAATTCCATTGAGTCTACTTTCCAAATCAAGAAACCATTCATCTATCGGAGCTATCTAGAAAGAATATGTGCATTTTACAACACGCTGCAAGCAGCTCCGAATTTTCAATTTGTTGGCCAAAAACTTCCCAAATTTGTCTAAGTGTTTGGCCGAGGTTTGTTCACGTTTTCTTCTCATTTCTTTGATTCTCTTAGCTAATTAACAACTAGTAATTGATCCTTACTTGGTTGTTAACTAGTTCTTGAGTCCGTATTTCTTTCGTGCCAATTCTTTCAAGCTTTTCTTGTTTTAATTTCGTTGGAACTTCTTTGGCTCTTTCCGTTAGTTTTTGAGTCGTCCGTCATTCATTAAACAACAATCCATTCTTCCACAAAGCTTAGAAACCTTGTGAATTGATTTGGGATAAGGGGTTCTTTACCACCTTTGGGAGAAGCACTAGGTTGAGAGGTAAGGAGAGTGAAAATACGAGTGGCGTGAAGCATGTTTGCTAGTTTTTACTGGTACAATGTTTAAGTTAGGGAATTTGGCATTGCCTCCTTGTAGTATCGAGGCGTACATGGCTCAACTTGTGCAAGAAAGAGAGAACCTATTCGTTGCAAATGTGCAAAATTCCAATGTAGAGTGGCCAACCTTGTGTCCAAAATCAAATGAAGAGGGTTACTTCGAATAGGAACACAAGTTGGATGAGCTTTTTGAATGTTACCACTACTTGGAAAAAGAGAAAGTGGAGCTAGCTTCTAGCACCCTCAAAGGAATTCTTATAAAGCATTGGGAGCATGAGAAAGGAAGGGGGAACCCAATTGAGACTTGGAGTGCCTTAAAGGAATTTTGGAGGTGTCATTTTGTCAATCCATATGGAAAGAAAAAAGACACCAAGCACATTCCTAACCCTTCTAAGGGCATTTTGGGAGCTCATTTCCTTTTCAAAGAACATGAGAGATACAAAATTGAGAGGAGTAAGGGAGAGCTATGTGACAACTCTAGAGCGAAAAAGGGAAAGGTTGTGTGGAGTGACGTGAGGGAGTTGTCACAACATCATTCCAACCTTTTTTACTTTTTCATCTTGTTATGAAGACTTTTTTGTAGGTACTCAAGGAGATAAATTACTAAAGAAGCCTTCATGTGAAGAACTCCCATGCTTGAAAGAAAGAATGGAGGCCAAAACCATCCCTCCAATTGGTCAAGTTAGCTTACCATTGGTAGCTCAAGGTAAAGAAGATCCTTTGAATGCACATTGAGGTAAAGAAGCTTATCCTAATACTCTTACTTCTTTGAGTGATCTTGATGCTGAATTGAGTATAAAAGATAGTTTACCATGCATTAAGCTTAATGATACCATGTGTTGAGCTTAATTGGTCTTTGATGAATATTGACAATGTGGTTGATAGGGATGCTCCAACACTAGTTGATCCTATTGATGACCGAATTGAAACTTCTTGTGAGGTCAATTTGTGTCCACCTAGTGTTGACACTTGTGATTTGCATTTTAGTAAATTGTCACGTGATATGATAGCTCATCCACTAGTTGATCCTAGAGATGACTGAATTGGTTCTTCTAGTAAGATCAATTTGTGTCCAACTAGTGTGGGTATCTTTCTAGATCAATTTGCTTGTGATGATAGTCCACTAATTGAGGATTTGTGTGTTGTGCTTAATGAACCTCAATTTAGTGATGATGTTGATATAGTTGATCACTTATCTAGTCATGTGCATGAAAGTGATTGGAAAAATGACATTTGTCCTTATGAGAGTGGAATTGCATGTTTTGAACCTTCATCGTTTAATGATTGTCCTCTCATTAGATAGAGATAATGCCTTATTTGAAGTTGACATGACTTGTGGAAATGATTTACCTAGTAGGGTGTATCGTAATATTGAGCATGTAGTTTCCTTTGGTGACTATAATGTGTTTTGTAACCCACTATGGGATGATGATAAGCTTAGTCTTGATAACAAGCATGGGGTGGGTGAAGTTCTTGACACCATCCCCGAGGACAAGGGATCTTTCATGAGGGTTTGTGACCTTCTTGATGGACCTATGTCGAATTTGAGAATGGCTTCCGAAAGTGAAGAGTGCTCTTTAAAGAAAGGGAGTGAGTTACATAAATAAGAGCACACTTCTTGGAAGGACTATGCTAGATCTCCTAACCTGAGGGATGGGGAGATGCTACTTCTAGCTTGGCATAGGTTAGATAACTTTTTCCGTTGTGATGGAAACCTTTCCTTGAAGGGAAATGACATGATAGTTGGGGAAGGATGTTTTGAAAATGAAGGTGAAACTTGTTTGCAAATTGTCACTTCTTCCATGAGTGTTCCAAATAGTAATGGCTTGCTTGAACTTGTGCTTGAACCCCATAATGAGTATATACTTAAGGTCACTTTAGTTGAAGAAGTTGTTTTATGTGACACCTTTCTTTATTACCTATTTTGCCTATGATGATCTTTAGAGGGCTCAACTTCTTGGTGCCCCATATATGGAGTCTTTCTTCACATTGATTATTGATGAGTGGTTATACCACAATTTTGTGCATCCTTGGCATGTTGGTCGATTTGTTTGTGCTAACACTAACCCTCATGCTTTGAGGATCTTGCTTGTTGTTGTCTTCCCTTGGTTTTTGCTAGGTTCGGATTCGAGGACGAATCCTTTTAAAAGCGGGGAGGATGATATGATTCTCATTGGCTCGAGTGCATTTATAGAGCCTATGATTCGTGGTGGAGCTTAACTTAGAGTCTATGATCTTCATTGGAGCTTATTCACCACATTTAGAGCATTTCAAAGGGCCTCAAGTGTGTATTTCCACACTACACACTTGATGATGATCATTGATGAGAGCCAAGTCTCTACGAGCTTTATAGAGGTGGAATCCTACAAGGTTTGGGAGATTGCTTGGTTGGGAGATTTAGAGCTCGATGTGGCTATTTGCGCAAAGGGCTATTTGTGCAAGTGGATACTTGGCGCAAGGAGGGTTATGCTTGCAACAAGGCCATGCATGCAAGGTTGATTAGAGGGTCATCTATGCAAGGAGGGACGTGTTTGGCCATTGAAGGTCAATCATTGAATTGAAGACTACACTAAGAAGACTAGCCAAACAAGGCCCTTGCCTCATTAATGGCATTTTTATAATAACTTAGTCTTCTTTAGTCTAGGAGTATAAATACTAGACTTAGACATTTCATTTACTGAGATTATGTTGAATTGAGATGAATACTCTAAAATGAGTGATAGTTTGTTTGGTAGAATTAGTGTAGTGCTAATCTAGTGATTAGTGTTTAGTGATAGTTGATTATGGTGGATTCCATTGTTGGCTATTGAACCATTTTTCTATTGATTTCATATGAGAGTTATTCATTTGTGAATTCATTTATTTGACTCTTAAATTGAATTCAAATAGTATAGGCTCGTTAGTAGGGATCGATTAGGAGGGTTTGGGTTTAATACACCTAAATTTGCCTATAATTCCCTTACTGATGGGGTCTTGATTCTATCCCTCTTCTTCTCATCCCAAATTCTTCACTTCTCATCCCTTGATTTCTTTGTTATCTTTATTTTCACGTATTTGTTGTTTGAATCCGTGTCTTTCACAAGCCGAATCGTATCAGAACTCCAGAATACACCCATTAGTGGTAAAACAACAGTAATCAAGAGATACCAAAGGAATTGTGAAGCCATGAATACAGAGTCCACATGTATGAAGGGACGATGAGCTAGTAATTGCACGAGAAAGGACTGTATATGTTAAGAAGGAATCATGTTATTGCTTACAAAAGGAAACTAGGGAATCCAAGGAAAGATTAATCTTCGGGGATTGAGGTGCCCTCTAGTGTAAAGCACCATTGAATGCTACTATAGTAAGATTGGGAATGCCAGAGAATCAATATAAGAAAATCCAAAAAGAGTTAAGGAGAATATTAACTAGTTGAGCAGAATTAATCAGTACCGGCACGACTGAATGGTATGCAGACACGAGATGGAGTAACGTTTTGTAAGAGCTCCAAATACAACTGTTAACCAACTGAGATATATAAGGTAGAGCTCATAGGGTAAAACGGAAGGAAGAGCTAAATATCAAGTGGATTCATATTCATATAAATGATGGGGTTAATGGACAAGTTCTCGAAATCACTGGCGAAATACGAAGAACGATGGAATGGACCATAGATATAAAGGTCTAACCTCTTCGTCGATACGGCGTCAGAGTAAAGAATTATAGACGTTACAAGTCCGGTTGGCAGGTCAGGGATTTGGCCTGCGCGAGCGCGCCATCACTGGGCGCTGATGAGCAGAAGGGTGACGACGCCCAACACAACGCGAACGCACTACCTTTCGGCGCAAACGCGCAGGGCTAATTTCTAGTTCGGTGAAACCGACCTTGGCGAGTATAAAAGGACTCTTTGGATCGCTTTTCTGGTCATTTCTTAACTCTAGACCATTCTACAACATACATGCATCTTGCTACAAAATTCATATGCTAATTTTTGTCATAAAGTATTGAAGTTAGCCTTCAACGAGGCTCGGGAAGCATATAGGACGTTGTAGTTATTGTTCTAAACATCAGATCTTGGCGGGACGAAGGAATCTATTGAAGATAAACAAGATTTCCAGCGCTTCCAATCGTTAATAAGGTAAATACCCTTTACTATTGATATTATGAATCATATAAAGGAGATTTAGTTGATAAAGCTTTGTAAATTCGATTTATTGGGTTGTTGTGACAGGAGGGTAGTGGGAAAACAACAAGGGAAATTTTGGCAAAATTTCATAGAATTCTTAAGAGCTTAGCATTCGAGGACGAATGTTTCTAAGGGGGAGGAATGTTACACCTCGTAGTTTGGTACATTGAGATTCTCTAGGCGTTAGTTGTTCAATTGTGAACACAGGAGTTATTGTCGATCATATATGAGATTATATGTGATTAACTTGTGGTTATGATGATTTAAGCTCATTCAATAGGTCATGGAAGGATTGGAGAACAAGTGAATCAAGGAGACAGAGTTTTGGAACTTTGGAGAAAAGTTGGGCAAGGTTTGTAAGATAATTTTGGTCTCACTTTAGAAAGGAATATCTCCTAGTATATCAGGAGTTTTGAAGTGAAACAAAATCTTAAATTGAAGTTCGGGAAGTCTAGCTTCCAACGCAACAAACCGCGCGTCAATCCGATATCAAAATCAAAGGTTTTGAGCATTTTAAGACAGGCTGTCAGAGCAGAGATTAACTCTACGCGAACGCACCTGGAGTGGCGCGAACTCGCAGAGAAACCAGGGGCTAACTCAGCGCGAATGTGCCCTAATATGGCACGAACGCGCTGAGCAAATCCTAGGTCGGTGCAAACTAACTCTAGAATGTTATAAAAGGGGGCTTACCCCCTTATTTCCTCCAAACCAACCTTGAAAATCATCTCAAACCCCCTGGAATATTCCTCCAACTTTTGGTTATAAAATTTTAGCGCGAATTAAGTGGAATTCTCCGGATTTTGGTTCGGACAGCATATAGTTATGATTGTAATATTGTCTTGCGAAGGATCTTAGCTTTGATTCAAGGTGGATATTAAAGATATTGCGTATCTAGCGGGAGTAAGGTATGAATCTTCCCTTATTAATATTTATTTAAGTTTATTTATAGAGATAGAGCTACAAAAAGGTTGTATAATGAATTGATTGGTTGAGAAATTGTTTAAACATCGTGTGGGATGTTTTATGGAATGTGTTAGTGTAGATGATGATGTGGTGGATATCAGTGTTGTTGTTATTGTTATTTTGTTGGTATTATGATTTTGGGCTAGGGATATAAACAGGGGGAATTTCGGTTGATTTTAAGGGGATTTAATTTGAAGGCTTAGGATAAGTATATGACGATAGGCCTAACCATAGTATGAATGATCTTATATGTAGATTGCGAGATCAGAAATAGGTGGGAAAGTCGAGAAGTAAACTTCCAGGTATGTTAAGGCTAGTCCTTTTCTTTCTAAAGGCATGATTCCTATGTTATGATTCCATACATGTTTTCCATAACATCCTTGTTCCCAAAAAGCTAGAAGTTCATGATTCTCAAGGTTCTTATAATGCTAAAGATGGATGTTTCCTATGATGATAATGATGATGATTATGATCCCGTTCTAGAGATTCTAAAGCTTATGGTTTTGATGCTATTATGAGATTATTGAGTTTATTTCATGACTTTCTTGATTTTATTCCTTGTTGTTGAACTCACCTTATGTTGCTTGTTCCTTCAAGGTGGGATATAACGATTATGATCGTTCCATAAGATAATCGGAGGTTACCGACCTTACGTCACTCTGATAAAGTGGTAACTTTTATTTGGCCTCTCATGCATGCTACTTATATTATATATTTATATTATATATGTATATATGGGATATGGGGAAAGGTGAGGCGTTATATACGCATAACCACCTGATCAGTTGGTATACTATGATATCGTCCGGATGCGGGATGCCCGGACGCGGGATATATGGGTATGGATCGGGCTGTTCATTCCGCGGCAATATATATTTATATTGACTTTATGATATATGGATCGGGCTGCACGTTCCACAAAGAATACAATATATATATATATTGTGTGTATATATATATATATATATATATATATATATATATATATATATATATATGGATCGAGTTGCATGTTCCGCAGCACTATTATGCTATATGTGCATGAAAAATGCTTTCTTTAAAGGGTTAAGCATGCATGATATCCGTCTTATGAGGTAATCAGATGTACAGGTTAACTTTATCTCATGTTATGTTCCATATTCTTCTTATGTTATTTTCATGCCCTTCATACTCAGTACATTACTCATACTGACGTCTTTTCTTGTGGACGCTACGTTCATGCCCGCAGGTTCAGGTAGCCAGCCTGACAATCCAGTTCGATAGGTCTTCCACTCAGCCGCAGTTAGTGCGCTCCAGTTGATCCGGAGCTACAGCCCTTCTTGGTATGCTATTTTGATATGTGCATATATGGGTATGACGGGGCCTTGTCCTGTCTTTTCTATGGTATGTATTCCATAGAGGTCTGTAGATAGTTGTATGATAGCTGGGAGGTTATGTAGCCTTGCCAGCTCCTATTTTTGTTGTACAGTATATTGATGTGCCGGGATTTTGGCACATCTAATGCTTTTTAACTCTAAGTTTTACTTGTTTTCGAGCAAGTTTGTGTTAGTTTGATGTGTTTTATGTGTTTTGCAGGTATTTAGAAGTTAGAATGCTCGGAAAGCGAAAAAATGAGAAAAATAAGAAATCTGTTCTGATAAGCATAAGGACGGACCGTCAACATGCTCGACGGTCCATCAAATCGCCTCGTCAATAAGTTCCTGCGAAGTAACAAAATCATCAGAGCATCATCAGATCGTCGACTTGCACCGTCGACATGATCGACGGTCCGTCAAAGTGCTTCGACGGTGGAGTTCTTGCAGAGTGATAAAAGTATACTCAGATCGTCGATATAGTCGTCGAGCATGTCGACGACCGTCGAAGTGCAAAGACGACCCGTCGAAGTGCAAGCCGAGCTGGAAAAGGACTGGGATTGATTATTCCGAGTTCGAATTGTATAAATACCTATTTAGGTTTTATTTTTCAGACATTTGGAGTTTTAGACTTGGAGTAATTACTTTTGAGTTGTTATTGCTTTTGAAGATTTCCAGACAACTACATTCATTACTTTCAAGTTTTATTCGTAAGTTCAATACAATAATTTAATTAGGCAATCTTCAATCTTTTATTATTTTCTTGTTGCCATGAGTAGCTAAATACCTTTACTACTGTTGTGAACCCAAGGATGGGTGTGTTGTGATTAGGGATCGTGAAAGATATACGCATAATGGATTGTTAGGGTTTATTTATTCTTCGTTTTAATCATATAGTTAGTGGTTGCAAACATTAGCTAACGCCATCAACTTTAGTTTATTTGGGAAAATAGCTAGGATTAGGTAAGAACAAATAACAAGAACTCAGGGCTTTAAACCTTGTTTAATAAATTCACTTAGGAATAAGAGGAATTTACTTGGCATAATTAACCGTTCTTCATGCATACTTTCTTATCTTTGGAAAAAACATAAAAAGAAATAATCTTTTCTTATTGGAAAATAGTTTGGATTCATATAGAGGTTAAGTGCATCCATACGAACAGTCCATTAGAAGTATATCAAGATCGATACCCATGGTCATACACTTTATCTGACGGGGACACAACCTTGGTTCTTTTTACCCATATATTTACAACTTTAAATTTCCAGTCACTTTAAATTAGTCCACAAACCAAATCAACTATAAAACCCTTTTCTGGAATACTCCAGGACCGCAAGATTAGTACAATACTTGTTTAGTAAATTTTTCACACCATATTCTCTGTGGGATTTGACCCCAACCTCGTTCGGTTACTATATTTGACAACGTCCACATTATACCATTAATAAGTGTAATTTGAGCGTATCAAATTTTGGTGCCGTTGCCGGGGAATACAATTTTGAAATTACTAAATAGTGTTTACTCTTTTTAAAGTCTTTGTCATATTCCAACACACCTTGTTTGCTACCTTGTAAACCAGGTGATCATGGCCAATAACGAACTTCCATCATGGCCAATAACGAACTTCCAATCGAGAATGTTTTTGCTGATGAACCAGAAGCAGATGAAGACTTTGCATCTGCAATCATTCATCCAAGGTTGACTGCTACTACTATCAAGTTTGATAATTCCCTCTATCATATGCTCAAATAAGAGGGATACTTTTGGAATGCAGTCGATGATGACCCTCACCAACACATAACGAACTTTCTGGATGTGTACTCTCAACATATCCAGCGGGTTGTGACTCAAGAAGCAGTTCGGCTGAAACTCTTCAAATATTCGTTAGCCGGAGAAGCAAGAAAATGGTTCACAAAGCTACCCCAAAACTCTATTGCTACATAGGAAGAGATGGTCAGAGTGTTTCTCAGGAAGTGGTATCCTCCGAGTAAAAGAGCTAAAATTCGTGATCAGATTTACGAGTTTAAACAACGTAATGGGGAACAACTTTTTGAAGCTTGGGAGAGGTACAAAGAATATTTGGATAGCAGTCCAAACCATGGCTTTCTAGATCAGATTTTGAAGGAGAAGTTCTATAGAGGGTTGGATCCTATGACCCAAGTGATAGCCAATAATGCTGCCAGCGATTGTTTCATGAATAAGTCCTATGCTACTATAACTTATATACTTGATCGATTGACTACAAAGCGCCAAACATGGAATTCAAGTAATTCTGATGGGCTATCACTTGGAACACCGTTGATTCAAAATATTGTGAAAGATAGCTAGGAAACGCAGCAGACATTGGCACAATTGGCCACTAGTCTCTGTCTACTGACAAAGAGGCTTGATGAGAGAGAAGCGAAGAGGGTGAACGTTTGTGAAGATATCTCAGGCATGCCGCCTGGAATTTACCAAGTCCGCAGGGTCCGTATCAAGAGGGCCCCCCTCCGCAAGTTGAGAATGTTCAGTATGCAGATTAAATAGCGAAAGGGCATATTCCTGGGCCAATTCAGAGATACTTGCGACCCCAACAAGGGCAGGGGTCATACAATCAAGGGAACTATAACAACAACCAAGGGAACTACAACAACAACAACTATGGTGGACCGAACCAAGGGAGATACAACAACAATAACGGAAATTTTGAGAACAGAAGTTCCAACCCTTATATTCCACCAAAAGGGCAATCTAATGATCAAGGTAGTTCGAGGTTGGAGTCAATGCTTGAAAAAGTGTTGGCAAGTCAGACAAACACTGAAAAGACATTATCTCGGCTATCAGAGACGGTGCTCTATCATTCAGCAGCTATTCAGAATCTTGAACAGCAGATGCGTGATCTTTCCAGAGAACAGCATCCTGCTAGAAAATGAGGGTTTCCTAGCGATGCAATTCCAAACCCGAAGAATGGTAGGGGAGTGGAACGTACTTTTGCTATTAGCACGAGGAGTGGTAAAATACTTCAAGGTGCTGACAAAAAAGTGTTTGATCTAGATCCTATTATTGAGGAAGAAGAGGTGCGTTCTGAAGTGCCTATCATTGATGAGGAAGTCCGTGGCGAAGAAAAAATTGCTGATATTCCAGAAGTTGCTGCTGATACAGGGAACCACTCAATAAAAGGGGCTATTTGACCTTTGACTCAGTTGTACAAAGAAAAGCCTCCCTTTCTTCAGAGGTTGGCAGAGAAGAATGATGATGCTAAGTGTCAGAAGTTCTATAATCAGTTGAAGCAGTTAACAGTGAATTTTCCATTCTTAGATGCTATCAAAGAGATGCCCGAATTTGCTAAGTTTGTAAAGGACCTGCTTATAAAGAAAAGGTCTGTTCAACATTGCTTCCACCACAGTTCAGAAGAAGGGAGACCCAGGGGCGTTTACCATTCCGTGCAATATTGGGCTTTATGCATTCGCCCGTGCTCTGTGTGATAATGGGGCGAGTATCAACTTGATGCCCCTTGCTATTTTAAAAAAATCTGGATTGGGGACTCCTAGACCGACTTCTATGCGATTACAAATGGCAGACTGATCTATCAAGAAGCCAATTGGGGTTATAGATGACGTGTTGGTGCAAGTGGGTAAGTTCATGTTGCCTGCTGATTTCGTAATTCTGGATTGTGCGGTGGATAGAGATATTCCATTTATCTTGGGAAGACCATTCCTTTCTATGGGAAGAGCACTTATGGACTCTGAAAAGAATGAAAAAAAGTTTCGAGTGAATGATGAAGAAGTGACTTTTCAAGCAAGCAAGGGGATGAAGTTGCCAAGAGCTTATGAGAGTATCTCGGTTATTGATTCGTTTGATGGGATTGATGATGCTGTTGAACATAAAATGAAAGAAGAAAGTCTGGGAAAAGCTCTTGCTAGAGTTCTAATAAATTATGATGATTGTGATATGGAGGGCTACGTGGAAACTATAAACGCGCTTGACGGTCTAGGTTTCTACACTTACCACCCAAGAAAGCTTGATCTTGATCTTGCAAATAGAACTACTCCACCGGCTAAGCCTTCTATTATTGAGCCTCCAAAGCTCGAGCTTAAGAAGCTCCCGGAACAGTTGAAGTATGAGTTCCTTGGTCCGAACAAGACATTGCCAGTGATCATTTCAGCATTATTGACTGAGGAACAGTATTGAAAGTTTAGTGGAGATTTTGCGCAAGCTGGCGGACGTGCTATTGGTTGGACCATAACGGACATTCGAGGTATTCCTTTCGGCATCCGTGAGCATAAAATTCGGCTAGAGAGAGTACGACAAGCCGAGTGTTGAGCATCGGCGGAGATTGAACGAGAACATGCGAGGTCGTGAAAAAGGAGATCATAAAGTGGTGGAAATGACTGGGGGTAGTGTATCCGATTGCAGACAGGAAGTGGGTAAGTCCTGTTCAATGTGTACCAAAGAAAGGAGGTATCATTGTGGTGCCTAATGCAAAGAATGAGCTGATTCCCACTCATAAAGTTACTGGATGGCGTGTTTGCATGGACTATAGGAAGCTGAATACTGCCACTTGTAAAGACCATTTTCCCATGCCGTTCATTGATGGATCTTTGGACAGGCTGGCTAGAGGTCTTACTATTGTTTTCCTAGATGGATATAGGGCTATAATCGGATCAACATTTGCCTTGGAAGATCAAGAGGAAGATGACTTTTACTTGTCCTTATGGGACGTCAAGTGCGTTCAACCGAATAACTTTGGGTTGTGTAATGCACCAGCCACTTTTCGAAGGTGCATGATGTCGATCTTTTCTGACATGGTAGAGGACTTCTTGGAGGTATTTATGGATGATTTTTCTGTTGTTGGTGATTCGTTTGATGATTGTCTTGACCATCTAGGTCAAGTGCTGAAAAGATGCGAGGAGACAAATCTCGTGCTAAATTGGGAGAAGTGCCACTTTATGGTGAAGAAAGGGATTGTCCTCGGTCACAAAATATCTAAAAAGGGAATTGAGGTCGATCAAGCGAAGATAGATGTGATTGCAAAACTTCCTCTACCCATCTCAGTCAAAGGTGTCCGGAGTTTCTTAGGGCATGCTGGTTTCTACAGGCGCCTCATCAAGGATTTCTCCAAGATTACTAACCCGATGTGCAAGCTTCTTGAAAAAGAGGCTAAGTTTGTGTTTGATGACAATTGCCGAAAGGCGTTTGATGAATTAAAAGTGCACGTCACTACTGCTTCGGTGATTGTTACTCCGGATTGGTCCCTACCTTTTGAGCTGATGTGTGATGCTAGTGGTTTTACAATAGGTGTTGTGCTTGGCCAAAGGCACAATAAAATTATGCAACGGATCTACTATGCTAGTAGGACACTTAATGCGGCGCAGATGAACTACACGGTGACCGAGCAAGAGCTGCTTGCAATAGTATATGCTTTTGAGAAGTTTCAATAACCATAAAAATTGAAACTCTACGGACCTGAAGGCAATGGTGTCCCTGTCTGGATCCCTTCTGGGGTAAAACGAGCGCGAATATCTGAATCTCTTGTCTTCCTCATCTTATCAAGTCATCTTCTTAACGTTCACATTCTTTTATAGTACTTTTACCAAGGCTACCTCTTTGGTTCTTAATCCTTGAATTTAGAACTTGGTGATCTGATAGGGTAGTAGAAACTTTCTCGAGCGATAATTGTTCTGTAATCTGAAAAGCATCAACTGGCTCAACTCTGGAAGACTTCCAACACATTTACGAAGCACGGATATATGAAAGACTGGATATATAGATTCCCAATCTAAATTTGGCCCATCCTGCGTATAATTTCATGTAATCTAAAGTATCCAAAGTAAAATTGTCTTCCTTGTCAAATCTCATAAATCCTTTCAGAATGAAATTCTAAGTCTCATACCATCTGATACTCTTCTGTTCTTATAGGGCTTCATACAGGCCATCTGAACATATACATACTCATAACGTATCTTGGGGGGTCTGAAAGGTGTGCTCTGCCTAACCACTTATCTCAAGGTGGGAAGCAATACTGGGTAATCTATATTTTGTAGGTTTCTCTGAATACATTGATCCTCAGGTACTAGTCGAGAACTAGACATCTTCACCGGGTAACCAAAATATTAGGTAACCGAATAATTACATAGATAGCTTGCCTAATTTCTTACAATGATAAAATCCATACTTATCACTCATTCCTTCATTTCTCAATGGCATATACATGTGTTTCCTCGGTCTTTCAGGCTTCTATTTATTTATTAATGGACCACGAACTCTATAATATTTTCTTCTTTATCGATCCATCAAGGTCATGATACCTCTTGTTGCCTTTGAATAAATCATATACCCTTGCTACATTTAACTTAAACTCGATTTGATATCTTAGGAATCCATCTTGCTGAGGTACTCCTTTCCTGAATCCTTTTTCGAGCTTTGGTTTAAGAGATATACCATATACAGGATACGATGTCTTTTCTCAAGTTTCCCAACATACATCATACCTTGCTATTGCTATCCTCGACTATGCTACACTTCACTAGTTGAAGCTCTGTAGTGAACTTAGCAAGCCTCTCATATACTTTTGTCATCTCTGCGGTATGTAATCCTATTCCCTTATGTTACCTTCCAGAATAAACATATCCATTGCGGTACCAGGTCTATCCCTATTTATCTTAATGCCATGAAGCTGTCTTACATGAACTTACTTCCCATCATCCTTCTCACTATCGCCACTAGCCTTCAATTCCTCATTTAAGCCCATCTTATTTCATTTACTTACAATGCGACTATAATTCCTTTATGTCCTGAATATTCTATCTCTGGAATTCTCATATCATCATAAGCTTTCACTTCCATATAGTCATACACATTTATTCTTTTTCATCGTAGGCTATTACCGTCAAATAATCGCGTTCCTTCGAATAGTTCATTTTCATTTCAGTCCTTCTCAATTGATAACTCCGCATCTGTCCTTCGACAAAACGTTACTAGATTCTGACTTGAATACCTTTGGCTTTAAGGCTTCCCTGTACAATGCTTCCCTAACCGTTCTGTGATGCTGAAACTTCGTATCCATCCGACTAGCTCGCGGTGGCTATTTTACTTAACTTTCTTATCTTAATCCATTATTTACTTCGAGTGCCCTCGTACTCAATCCTTTTCTGTCTCTCCGTTACCGAACTTCCTATCACACCCTTATCTTGAAACTTCAAGCAATCCCTTCTTTAGAGTGCTATCTCCCAATCTTTATTTAGGCATGTATATGACTGACTGGTTATATTTATCATCAAATCGTCCTTACACTTCATCGGTATGCTAGCGTAATATCCCGTTGAGACAGTTCCTAATTCCTTTATTATTATTTTTCCACCTTCTTACTAAGCTTACTCCTGATCCAATACTTGTCGTCTCGCCTTCCCCCCTTAGGGAGTTAATCCACTACTCTATATTTGACATACCATTTAACTTTATTTACTTGTTATTATTTTTTTCGTAAGTACTTCCTCCCTGTAATTTCCATGACTACTCTTAGCCATAACTGTTTGTCGTCTGAATCCACCTGGTCAGTTGCACATACCTGTAGCGGGTCACATATTCTCATAGACGTACTGGCCTTGAATGGGCCTAATCTTCCATCAATGAGATCTTTAAAATTTCCTTACCATCCTTCCAAAAATTATCTCCTTCTAGTACTCGCTCTCCCATTTCATCACTATAATGGTATCTAGCACAAAATTTCTCTCAAAAATTCGCCCTGGTTGTTAATGTTCATCGTATTCGTCATTACATACATTCCCTTTCCTTAGGCGGGTCTCTTTTGGAGCAAAAGTTTGTCCTATCAATGAAGTGTGTATTTTGTATCAATTTGCGACTTCAAACTCATCCAATGCTCGTCATGCAAATGATTCTTTTAAAACATCACTCACTTTTCCCATTAGCTATTCAGCCTTGTGTTACTAACTCCATAATCTTGTGATAATAAAACTTCTGGAGGGAATTTTTCGTACCTTAGCCTTGCCTTCGTCTTATACATTCCTGTGAATTAACTACATGTTTCACATATCCTTATACTCGTACCTCTTTATCACATCCTTGCCAATATACTCTATACGATACGAAGGCCTGCGTCAATATCTAGCTCATTGAGTAACATACATCATTCTTCTTCCTCTTCTAACCAATCATATCCTTTTTAACATTCAAAACAATAACTATCCTTGGTGAATCTTGCATTCCGTATCCTGTCCCCTTTAGACATTAAGCTTCATCATCCTTATAACTGATACTCTTTTCCGTTTCCATAATTCCTACTTTATCTCTTTTTGCTCGTAAATCGGTAGCATATTTACACTCAAAGGTCATATTTAAATACATACGTATCCTTTCCACGTCTTATCTCGAGGGAAAGTTATGACTCCCATCTAATCATATCGATGTTTCATTAATAATACAATTCTAAGGTTGCTAACCACTCACAATACAAACACAGTCGTTTGCTATTCTCCAACTGAAAATTTACATCAGAACTTCTCTCCTTTTTAAGTCTCTTCAGTAATACTCCAAAAGTTATCGTAACAGAATTGCATATAATATATCGATACCTCCCTCAAGGGTGCTTAAACATTAATACAACACTGATTGTGCCTAACGTCATCACTCATGCCCTCATATTGTACTATCTCCTCTTACTTACAAGTCATTCATATCTTACGAATTCCCCTTGACACCCTTTATTCGTAATACAGTAGGTATAATTTCTTCATCAACTATGTCTTATACATACCTTTCCTATTTAATCATACCATTGCCATGTTACCAGTCACACTCTTAACCTGTCGTATAACCACAAATTTCATTCAAGGTTCCTCTTTAATATTACTCTTTTTCCCTTCTTTAATATAATCGCTGGGGCATTATGACTTACCGTTGTTGCATAACATAAAACATTTCAAAAATCATACTTGCTTAATTTTAACACTTTATCAAAGCGACAAATGTACCTTTCGTCCTTGGTTGCTTTGGTCCTGAAATTCCAACGGATGTGGGACTTCCCATGGGCCTACTCTAGAACCCTGATCTAGCACGAATCGCTCTAACATGGGCTGGAAAAATTCTTCTTCCTGTTGTCTCTTTATCGGTTGCTCACCGCCACTCGGAACTTCTACAAAGGTACCAACTATACTAATCTGCCTGGTCTAACCACCACTTTCATTTGAGCCTTGCTCTGTCAAGTCTTAGTTAATAAGGTCCTCAAGCTGCAAACTCCTCAGTTTCTGAGAAGGCCCTGCACTCTCCGCTGGTCTACCAGAATCCGAAGCTTGAGATTTAACTCCCAGCATTGGCCTTTCCCTTCCTTGCTCAGCTATGGCCAAAGGTGCGAGCCTTGAATACCGCAGCTTTTCCCGGAACCTCTGCCTCTTATCAAAGTCGATGATATCGTACCGATTCATCCTGAACCTCCGACGGGTCTGTTTCCATAAAAGATATGATCTTAGATGGGTCCGTCTCAATGCAGGGTAGATCCTCACTTAGGTCCTCCTCCAATGAGTAACGTAATCCTCCCCCTGTCATTATTAAAATCCTTGAATCGCCCCTAGTCCTTTCTGAAGAAGTCGTCGTCAAACTATAAAACAACAAAGGTCAGGGTTGAAGATTTACACCCTATGACTCAGCTCTATAGCACGATCTAGGATACAAAGAAGGGTAACCATCCTAAATGCCCTGCAGCTTGTTTGTAAGTATGACGCTCTTCACACTCATAAACAAGACTCTACCGGACACGGCTCGTAGACACACCCTAGGCCGAACTGCTCTGATACCACTTTTGTCATGACCCAACCAGAGGGTCGCGACGGGCACCCGGAACTAACCTACCGAGCACCTCTTAGAATACTTCTCATAATCATATCTAGGTGGACCACAAATGATAACTCATAACTATCATAGTCCGTAATGGCATGAGTCCAAAAGATAAAAGTACATCTATATAAACATCATCATCTATGCCCATATACGCAAGCCGGCAAGGCTACCAAAAATGATGTACAAAAATATGAACCGATCTGTCTACGAGCTTCTACATGGAGTGCATAAAATCATAAGGACGGGACAGGACCCTGCCATGCCCATATATACACAAAGAATAGTACCAGTTGAACTGTAGCTCCAGAACAAATGGACCACTCCTGTGTAATCGCTGATGAAGTAGCCTAGGGGTCTGGTCCGTCTCCCTGTCTTCCTGCAGGCATGAACGTAGCGTCGATAAATAAAAGGACGTCAGTACGAATAATGTACTGAGTATGTAAGTCATGAATAACAACATAAAACGAGATATGAGAATAACATGAGATAGGAGAAATAACCTATACATCTGACTGCCTCTTAAGGCGCATGTCATGCATGCTTAGCTTTTTTAAAAAAAAAAAACATTTTTTACATATATATAGTATACTGCCCAGCTATATGGGCACAGTGTGATCATAATGTCATCATCATCCCGCGTCGGGGATAATATCATAAGTTGCCCACTGCAGTGGTGTGCACATCTACGTGCCTGCCCGGCCGACTATAGCGCGACGCGGTGTGAGAAAATACATACATACATATATATATATATATATATATATATATATATATAAAGTGTGCATGAGAGCCCAAATAAAACGTTACAACTCTATCGGAGTGACGTAAGGTCGGTAAACCTCCGATTATCATTATGGAATCTTCATCATCGCTATATCTCACCTTGAAGGAACAACTACCATAAGATGAGATCAACAATAATGAATAAAGTCAATAATCATGGAACAAGTTCAACAAAATCATGAGAACCTCAAGAGCTATAAGCTTTGGTATCTTTAGTGTCACGACCCAACCCCATGGGCCATGACTAGTGCCCGAGCTGGACACTCGTATACGAATCTATTAGATATAATCAAACTGAAACAGAGGACGGAATGGAAACTTGTAAAAGCAACTAAAGATTTGTAACATCATATATCACGATAACCTGACTCCTGAGGAGTCACAACTAATCAAGCATAACACAATACGCAAGCCGACAAGGCTGCCACTACGTACGGGAACATCCCAAAACAAGCCATAGTACCACAGCTGAACAACACCTATATACAACCCACACATGTCT
>NC_081343.1:12390471-12480743 GCF_029784015.1 Lycium ferocissimum | reverse complement strand
CTTTTTTTCTCCAAGTTTCTCCAAGTTTCTTAAGTGTGAAAGATGATGAATATGATTTGTTTGTCATCTCTCATCTACATATATAATTCACCCAAGTGGACCATACCCCACACGTGGCTTGGATCAATCAAATTTGGCCAAGCCATGGGTGGGAGCCCACCCCAAGCCACACGGCCACTTGGCCTTTTTTTCATGAAATAATTAACTTCCATAATTAACTTCTAGCCCCAAATCTTTCTTAATTTCCCATACCAATAAAATTATAAGCAACTTGGGCATTAAAACAAAATCGGAGGTTAAAAGTCTCTACCTCGTATTCCGAAATAGTCTTGTCCCTAACTTATCACAGTTAGCTCGGAATATCCCAATGTACAAAATACGGGATATAACAATAATAATGAAATAGAATCTGGAAATCAAGAACATTAGCCATCCTAGTGTCTCTAAGAATAGGAGCCTATACATTCGTCGTCTGTTTGTTTCATATAGATCATGCCAAAAGAAAGAAAGGATAGCTTTACATACCTTTGACGCTTAATCCGTAACTCGATATGTATACGTTTCCGAAGTACCTCGACCTATATTAAGACGTTAAGAACTATGGTTAAGCTACGGAAAGGTTCAAAACGTATGTCAACGTTAGTAGCTTATTTCTAGAAAATTGGGCGGCATTTCTCCTATATTGTTCATTTCCCTCACACTCAAAGCCAATTATGAAATGACCAGATCAATATCAACAACCACACGTCCAAGTTACTATATCAAGAACTAGCCAAAACAAGATTCAAGGATACCCCGAAACAGCCCGCATAACATTCCAATTAGTCCACACATTAGTCAACATAACGACTATGACATATTCAAGTTACTCTTAATAATCTATAG
This sequence comes from Lycium ferocissimum, assembly GCF_029784015.1. Lineage (NCBI taxonomy): Eukaryota > Viridiplantae > Streptophyta > Magnoliopsida > Solanales > Solanaceae > Lycium > Lycium ferocissimum. Next base: position 12,479,858 of record NC_081343.1, on the reverse strand, counting down.
CCACAACACTTCATCGAAATGACCTTATAATAGTCCAACAATTACAACCACCCAAAATCAATCTTTTGGACTACTAGAGGTACGTTTTAAACTTATCTTTTCTTTCGAATCGTGCAACACAACAATCAGTGACTATTATCCATATACAAGAAAATCCCATTAATAACTTAACAACAACATGCCTCAAACAGCCCCTAATTACAACATAACAATGCCCGAAGATCTCACGAACATCTAAGAATATACACCAAGCAAACCACATAAGCGTCGTATACGATATCTTATACACTTCTTTCTTCCAAATTGGTGATTCATATCAGCAACAACACAACAACGACATCAACTACTATATGCAAGAAAACTATCCTTATATTACAACAAGTCCTAAAACAGCCCATGAAACCAAAACAACTTCTAGCATGATTTAAGCTTTCCTTTCACAAGTTCCACATCCACCAAATTGTACAAAGATCAAACCATCTCTAAAACATGTAGGAGGGAATAAACCTTACCTTAGCAAGCTTGGCCTCTCAACGTTGCTGGAAATTATAACTCAAATTTACAAGTGTCCTTGCTGCTCTAAAAATATAAGTTCACGTTGCTGATCATCAAGCAAAGTGTTGCACTCTTAAACGTCTAGAACACCTTAGGAATTTATAATTTTCTTGCTATCAAAATGTAGAACTTGGCCGAGAGCTTGGCAGCCATGGTTGTTCATAGTTGTTTCTCTAAATCAAGATAAAGATTAGCAATTTAACTATGTTGAAAGGGGCTGGCCGTGAGCTTCAAAGAGCTACCATGGCCGTGTGGTTTTTCTTTTCTCCAATTCAACTTGGTGAAGATGAAGTTATGGCTAAATGAGTCATCACATAGTATTTATATGCAAGTAGCCATGTTGACAAGTGTCCCACTATGGCATGGACCAATCAGATTTGGCCATGTTGTAGTGGGGTCCATTTAATATATTAATTAACTTAATTAATCATTAATCCCCACTTAATAATCTAATCATGGTTAATTAATCCCTAATCTCCACTAATATTTCTACACTAATTGAAATTTACAAGCAAATCATGCACTTATTAAAATTGGGGATTAAAAGTCCTTACCTCATATCCCAAAAATAATCTTGTCCTTGAACTTATGTCGATTAGCTTACGAATAATCCAACGTACAAAAATACGGGATATAACATTTAGGAATAGCATCATCACCATTATCATCATCATCATGGAGAGCATTTATCAATAATATCATAGGAACTTTGAGAATTATTAGCTTCTAGCATTTCTAGGAATAGGTACATTATGGATATCACGTATAGAGTCACAACATAAGAATCATGCCTAGGTTAGCCTTAACATACCTTGTCGTCTCCTTAATTGACTTAACGCCCATCCTCCCGAGCTTATAAATCTACATTCAAGATGATTTACACTAAGGGCTCGTTTGGTTGGAAACAACTTATCTCGGGATAACTAATCCCAGGATAATTAGTTATTCCACCCTCAAGGTGGATAAAAAAACACTCTAATCCCGGGATAACTAATCCTGTGATTAGTTATTTCGAGTTTTTGTTCCAACCAGACGTAGGATAAGGTGGTACTAATTTTTATCCCAGGACTATTTTTCTCTATCCATCATACCAAACGAGCCCTAAGGGTAAGTCATTGAAACGTTTATAAGGCCAAACTAGATTAATTGGTAAGCTAACAAAATTTGGGGCAGCATCTCCCCTATATCACTTACTCCCACCAAATTCCAAAACAACTCCCAAGAAATAATAACAACATTAACAATACCATAGCTAAGAGATTTATATTCAAATTGGACTCAAATCAATCCAAACTTCTTTTCATAATCAATCCATAACAACAACTTCAACACAATCCCTTTTACACTTGTATACAACACTTCCTCATCATCATTATTATCCCTCGTAGTAAGATTATACTCATAACAGACTAATAATCATAGCTTAAATTAATTTACAACTCAAAATATCATCAAATTCATATTTGGACTTTTCCTCCAATTTCGTCTCCTTAAATCTTAACATAATTACCAAATAAACACATAAGCATGGAACTAAGATAAAATCTTACCTCAAAATTCAAGAACACTTCAATTCCGAGGTTACTCCACCTTAAGAAACACTCACCTAAGCATCTTCAAGAAGAGGGGACAAGTGTAGACGTCACTTGGAAACCCTAACCACTTTAATCTTCACTTTGCTCTTTGGTTTAAGATTGGAAATATGTGGAATATATTTGGGGAGGTTTTTAGGGCTTTCTAGGACTTAGGGTTATGTTAAAATGAAATAAAATGAAGAGCGGATCATAACTATATAATTCTGGAGACTCACCGCCTCAATTTTTACGGTCACAGATTACTAACCGTAATTCAAATTACGGTTCGTAATTTGAAATCGTAATATTTTATACAAGCCATAACCTTCTCTCTATTTCACAGGTTTGCGATCTATCAGTTGCATTGAAAAGAAGACTCTTTGAACTTCAATTGACATAGGTTATGGGTTCCATAACTCCTCGTATTCTAGGAGATATGCCTCTCTAAAGTTGGACCAAAATTTCTGTCCAAAATTCTGCCAGACTTTCCTAAATTTCGACAAACTTAATTTCTTCAATTTGCTTGATCTCAGAACCTTTAAATACTTGTCTAACACTTATTAAAAGTCTTCCTTAATTTACGAGGTGTAACAAACAAATTCACAACTCAAATTCTCATGTGCCCTCACAATCAAAAAAGAATCCCAACTGGCAAAATATAATTTAAAACACAAATGGGATATCAAATGGAGAGAATTAACTCTCTCTCACACAAAGATGTTCAAATGCACACAATTAGTATCATAAGCTTGTCCTTCGTGTATTTCTCCACTAATGTAAACAAATTTGGTTCAAAATCAATTAGGACTTAAAGGGTTGTAATGTAGGCTTTTGGTTAAGGTATGGCATAAATTGGGTAAAAGTGACTCAAAAACTCCCTAAGCACTACAATTTTCAACATTCAAAGCACACTTCCTTTGAAACTTTTCGACCCCTTTCTTCAGTTTTTATTTCACCATCTAGTCTTCCCTTTATTCGCAACTCTTATTATTCCTTCCTTTTTTTTTTTTTTTTCATAATAACAAGGAAGTTTCCAAATTTTTTTTCACCTTTTCACCTTTAAAGTAGCTCCCACATAACAACTTTTTCCAACCATCACCCCCAAACATATGTTTTTAGCCTATGTTTGCACTTTTAACGCTCTTAAGGAGGTAGGGTACCAAAAGATGGATCAACGAAGAACAGGGTAAAGCTTGCAACATAGTTGTCAAAGAAAATGTTAAAGCCTCAAAAGGGGTTTACTAGGGAAAATATGCAAGGGTAGGATCTTTAAGGCACAAAAACGGTACAAGGAAGGCCTAACATCATTTTTCAAACCAAGTGTAGTCTAGGATTTCGCCTTGAAACTCATTCCGGAAAAGTTCTAGACCACAAATAATGCAAAAGAACTCACAAATAAACCTCACCACACATGGAACATGAAAATTCAAGTAGAATATGTATCTAAGAACCAATTGAAAAAAATGAACTCAAAAAGTCACTCATAGCCTAAAGAGACTAATTAGTGAAAGTAAGAGCCAAAAATTGAGTCTAAAAGTCACAACAAGAATCCTTACTTCAATCATTTTTTTATTTTTATTTTTTTGAAAAATCAAGAATTCATAAGCCAAGGTCTAAATAAGTTGGTGCCAAGCAAGACAAAAGTTAGCCAAGGGGCAAAAAATCACATCCCAACACCATTTTTACTCTTAAACTACCTAACTAAGAACGGAAATAAATAATAAAAGTGACTAATCCATAACATGCCAAAAGAACAAAATTTTCAAAAATTTTAGCAAGTTTCATTTGTAACAGCCACACCAACAGTCACAAAACAAGCCCGGCAAGGGCACACAATATCCATCCATAAGACAAAAGCCCGGCAAGGGCACAAATCAAGCATAAGCAAAATATAATGTGCTACCACATGCCACCCCCAACTACAAACATTTCAGTGTCCTCACTGCACATAATTAAAATAAAAAATAAAATAGTTTGAGGGTAGAATTTTTTTTATTTTTTTTTTTTACTGTCTGCACCTGCAAACAGCACCTGTGAGACTCAGGCATGACCTGCAAACCGCATGTGATGTCACCTAAAAACTTACCTGGACCCATATTTCAAGATGGCTACTGGTTTGGGGCTGCTTTGAAACCCCGACCTGCTCAAAACAACTCCAAAAATTTTGAAATTTTGTGGATTAGTCAAAAATAATCTACTAAGCTACTCTAAAAAAGAAAATTTCAAAAATGACTTAAAATTTTGAAAACGATGGGTTGCTTCCTACCAAGCGCTTAATTTAACGTCAAGGCACGACGGTTGTCAACCTTACCATTTTTACTTCCATTTGGAGGATATGAATTGTCGCCCAAACTTTGAATCAAGATTACGATGATGCTCATGGGGCGGTGGTAGGGAAGCAAAGAGGCCAACTTTCGGGTATCGCATTTTGCACTTCTTGGCCTTTAAGTGAGGCATGTCATTTTGTCTTCTCTACATGACAAACTCCAAAATGAAAACACTTTCTTCTTCATTTTCAAAATTCTCCATAGGCTCAGTTAGTTCAACTTCCATATCATCAACCAAGCACAATGTTAAAGGTTGGAATGCGGTCCAACACGCTTTAATTTCAAATTCCCTCCATTTTTTACATTCTCGCCTAAAACTAGAGTCTTCCAAACCATTTCATGAACTTTTTTATGCAACTCTAATATCATTTCTCTAATCTCGGCATCTTGTATTATTTTTGGGTTGGTCGGTTCACAATTCACCATTAGCTCTTGAAAATCACTCTTGACCTCTTCTTCATTGATAACCAACTCACAACTACTATCCATGGCCCTTTGATAGTGAGGATCACATGCTTCAATTTTTGCATTCAAATCGGTCTCCAATTCTCGGATAGCAATTGCAAGTAGCTCCACTCCTTGACTTTGCTCAACATGCATTTTTAGAAATTCTTCCATCATCCATGAAATGCGTTCATGGTGATCCCCATAGACTTCAAGTTGTTGAGTTTTATTCATTAACCAATCTTGGCTCACAATTTCCATTTTGTCAAGTTTTCTTCATTGTGAGAGTCGTCCAAAGCTTGTAAAAATCCATTCATGGTGAGAGACACCTTTTGGATAGTTTCATCATCTCCATGTTGAACTTCTTCCCACAAATTCGTCAAGACTTGCCCATATTTTTCATTCCTCCCCATTATGCATTTCAAAACTTCCTAAACTTCTTCTTTTTGAGAATTGGAGATTTCTTCTTCAAGATATTACACTTCTTCAAGTTGAACCACTTCTTCACTTTCACAACTTTCGTTGTGGTCACAAGAATTGTCGGGCTCATCTTTCAAATTTGAAATCTCTTCTTCAACCAATTCATTTTGAGGAGTAGACACTTCCATGAAAATTGAGGAATTGACATCCTCAAATGAATCATTCATTCTTTTCATAGCTTTTCCATTTTCTAAAATGGATTGTTGGATGAGTTTTCGCTCTTCCTCCATTTTACCTTTCCGATCTAAGTATGCTTGGAGCATTGCCATGATGCCTTCATATCTGGCACTTTACCCTTCACTTGCCATGTCATTGTTCCTATCAAACTCAAAAGCACAACTAGCATTTTCGTAAGAACAACTTGGGGGAGGAGGAGCAAAATAATTAGGACAATCACCGCAATGTCCACCTTGACCACCATATATATCGCAAATATTCCCATCATAGAATTGAGACGGTGCACACATCTCTCTCTCGGTAGCATTTTCACAATCTTGCCAAAAGTGAGTCCTCTACAATATGGACATGGGTCACAAAAATATGGGTTGCAACCATCAAACCCATTTTCATTCCATGATACCATAGTAACACAAGTAAAAAAACATAACTAACAAAAAACAAAAATTATCACAAAGAAACACAAAAAAAAAAAAAAAAAAATTAAAAAATAAATAAAATAATAATAATAATAATAATAATAAATCACAAGCACATATTCACAAGTTTGGACCAAAGCAAGCAAGCTCAAATCCAAAACTTACCAAAATATGCCAAATTCTTCCCCAGCAATGGCGCCAAAATTGATAACGTTCAAATCCACTCCTTAAAGAGAAAGTGTACACGGTCGTCGTAATATAATTTATCTAACTATGAGTCGGGGTCGAATCCACAGGGAACAATATAAAGACGATTTAAACAAGTAAGGAATTATCACCAACTAAGCTAAGCCAAATACTTTTTGGATATTTGATTTTTGGATTAATGACTAACAAAGATAAAACTAACTAGAAAGCGGGTAAAATGATCAATGGCCACAAGTATGGATACAAATGGAATTATGCTCAAGTAACGATCCAATGTATTTCATGATTTTACAACTAAGAGTGAGTTTATGCTAATTAGATAATAATCTCTAAAATCTCATCAAAAGTCTCTCGACCAAATCAATGAATTTCACTCTAAGCTTTCTCAAGCCTTAGAGTGTGATATTAAGTACAATCAATATAATCTCAAGTAACTTTCCTATCTCTAGCTCAAGTTATTAGATGGGTTTTAAAGCCCCAAATTCTTGTTAACTAATCTTTCTCAACCTCAATCTTCCTCTCTCAAGCTCAAATTGAAGTGAATGGCGGGTCTTAGGGTTAACTAATCCCTTAAGAAACATTAAAGAACAAGAATAATTAAAACCACAATAACTCACTTCATTAGCAATAAAAATCATTCAATACATAAGCAAAACAAGAGTTTCATCCAACACTTTAATCATAGAATATTTCCATAAACAAGATTCAAGTGAAGAAAATAAATACTACACTCTTAGATATTCATTACAAAGCAAGGAATCAAAGAAATGGAGAAAAGTTTAAGAAAGTTCTCAACCCAATTCCTCAAATCTTCGACCCCAAGGTGTGGAGCCAAACCCTAGCCTCCAAAACTTGTGTTTTTGTGCCAAAGATGAAAAATGATGTCTTCAAGTCTTGCCTTTGTAGTACCCTCATTTTTCCAAGTCAAAATATGACAAAATAAACCCCAAAGTTTGAGTTTTGTAAATCTATCCCCTTTTTGTAGTTTTAGCCACTTTTTTGTTTTCTTCAATTTGGTCTCTTTTTGACTTGTTTTTCACTTGGTTTCTTCCAAAGCTCTTTTCAATCATATAAACCTATAAAATGGAAGTAAACGACACTAAATGCACTATTTTATCAATCAAAACATAACAACAATCTAAGATTAAAGAAGAAATCAGTTGGTAAAATACCAACTTATCACACCTCTTCACCATATTTGAGATCGGTGAAAGTGGAAGAACAGGACATGAACTTCACTTTATTTCCCTTATCATAGATTTGGGACACACTTAACAAACTATACTTCAAGCCATTTACATAATAGACATTTCAATCGCATGGGAGTGCCTTGCCAATTTTGCCAATGCCAAGAATATATCCTTTCTTGTCGTTTCCAAAAGACAAACTCGAACCTTAGAAGGCCTTAAGTGAGAGGAAATCTCCATTCTTCCATTCATATTCTTCGAGCAACCACTATCCATGTACCATTTTCGTACCTCTCTCTCTCTACTTCACCATGACGAGTCACTTGTTAGATTTAGGAACCCAAACCAGCTTGGGTCCCTTATACTGATAGAATGGGTGAACTAAGCTGCCCATGCAGGCAACACATTTTTCTTCTTTTGGGGACCAGGTCCCTTAGCCTTAGACTTCTTTTCAGTAAAATTCTTGTTTTTATGCAGGGACTGAAATTTGGCTTTACATGTATCCTTGTAGTGGCCAGTTTGGCCACAATGAGTGCACAACCAATTATCAGTCATAGTAACATACTTGCTATGACGATTGTAGGGGATTTGGATTTTTGAAAACCAATGCCTTGCCTTCCACCTTACTCTTGTACATAGCAGCAACCACATCAGAGGATCAGGTCTAATTAAGTGACTTGTCAAGATCAACTTTAACCCTTTTCAGATCCTCTTAAAGTTGCTTATTCTTCTCTAACTTAGCAGTGAGACTTATTTTGGTTTTCTTAAGCTCATTTTCAAGCTCAAGGTAAGTCTCACTGGCCACTTGTTTCCCTTTAGATGGAGTGTTCATCCATTTTTTTCATTCGGCTTTGTAATAGAGAATTTCTCCAGTTACTTCCTCAACTTGCTCCTTTAGATCTACAACAGTGACTACTAAATCATCCCTTACTATTTCTAATTCATCAATTTCTTCACTTAGAGCATTTTTCTTTCTAATAAGGCTATGATAGGCATCAATCAACACATTTTCTAAAGATATCAAAAAAAAATTAGAGTAACTTTTCAAATTTTTCTGAACATCAAAAACATTTACCTCATATTTCTCATTGTTATCATTCTCTTCAGATTTGGCCATGAGTGCAAAGATTAACTCATATTCTGAATGTTCACTGCTAATAACTAGCATGGATATGTCTCTTTCATCATCTTCATCTTCAGACTCACCAGAGGAATCTCCCAGGTAGCTAGAGCAAGTTTTACTAAGCTGTCAAGCAGCATCCTTTTTGTTGAACTTCTTATCAGGGCCTGGTTCTTCTTACCCGCCTTATCAATATTTTTGTAATAATCTTGCATGTGAAGAGGACATTCTTTACTGAAGTGTCCAGGCTTTCCCCATTTGTGATAGCAATCATTTCCTTTGAAGTTTCTACTGGAGCTTTCTTTCTTTGGGACCCCACCATTTCTTCAAATCATCTTATGAAATCTTCGAGTGAGGTACGCCATCTCATATTCATCACTGCTTCTGTCACTTTTAGCAGCTTTGAGAACTAGGCTTTTTTCTTTCTTTGGCTCTCTTCTTTCAAGATCTTTCTTTTTCTTCATCTCATACATCTTAAGGTTACCAATAATCTCGTCAATAATCAGTGTCTGCAGGTCCTTAACTTCAGTGATGGCATTCACTTTTCTTTCCCAAGAACCTAGTAAAACACATAATATTTTCCGAACTAGCCTGTTAGTTGCGATAATTTCTCCAAGAGAGTGAAGCTCATTGATTATGGAGGTGAAGCGAGTGTGCATATCGTGAATGGACTCATCTTCTTTCATTTTAAAAAGATCATACTCAGTGGTGAGCAGATCTATTTTGGACTGCTTTAACTTAGTAGTTCCTTCATGGGCTGTTAGAAGAGCTTCCCATATCTCCTTAGCAGAACCATAAGATGAAACACAATTGTATTCATCTGGCCCAATACCACAAATCAAGATCTTCCTTTCCTTGTAGTTCTTCTCCATAAATTTCCTCTCAGTTTTAGAGTATTCTTTTCTTGTTTTTGGAACTGAATTTGAGGTCTCCGAATCAATCTTTCATAGGGATAAAAGGACCATCACAGATGATGTCCCAAAGTTCTGAGTCCTCAGCCATGATATAATCACGCATCCTAGTCTTCCACCACCTATAATACTTTCCATTAAACCTTAGGGGTCTTGTAGTTGACTGTTCTTCATTGAGGTTTAGTGGAGCAGCCATGATGAAGATCCTTTCTAGGTGTTAACTTTTTAGAAAGAATCTGCTATGATACCAATTGATAGAAACTAAGCATCTACCAAACAGTATAGAGAACCAGGTTCTCTATCTATTCCCTCAAGTTCATAAATAGAAATCAAATAAGACAAGATATTTTCGTGGAAAACTCCTTAATCAAGTGATTAAAAATGACGACCCACCGGAGTGGGATTTCAACTTCACTAACTGAGCAACTTAAAGATTACAACCTCTTGCAACCTAGGAATTAACTTCTTAATTCCTCACACCTTATAATAACTCTATTGTAAGCTACAGCCCTTGACTAACTCTAGCCAAGCAACAAACCCAACCTTGACTAACTCTAGCTAAGCACTTAAACACACCTTGACTAACTATATCCAAGAAACCAAAATAACAAAGGTTAAAACCTTCCTACAATGACACTTCTCGAAAGTAGAGTAGGATTACAAATAAAGAGCAAAATGAAAAAGATTTAACAAACCTAGGACCTAAGACATCTTCTGTTGTTGGGATCTGGTCCGTTGAGTTTGATGAAGCTTGGTTCTTGATAGCACAAAACGCGCAGTGGCGGCTACACCTGTGAGAATGTGATTTTCTAATTTTGCAAGTGTTAGGTTAAGCATTGTAACATGTTGTATATATATTGGGGAGCATGTGAGAAGCACGTGGCCATGGATAGGGACATTCATCTTTTGGTATTGGCTTTTAGCTGCAGGTTTGGCCTCTAGCAAGCTATGACTATCTTTATGCGTTACGCCGGTCGGCACGATGTGATCCGTAGCTTTAGCGTTGGCTGTACGACACTCAGGGGACCTGATTAAGTACTTGGTCCCTCTCTGATTCCTCGAATGTTGGTCAAATCATCAAAACACAAAATGACATAACTTATCAATCTTTGACTTCAATATGGTATTACCAAACACCATACCAAACCAAAGTTTGATTTATCAATTATCGAATTACCGAACCGATATTTGAAAGTTCTGTATTTGGTATCTACTTTCAATTATCAATTACTGAACCTGAACTTTGAAAATACCGTACTGAATACCGAACGCCCACCCCTACGTATTACTGCACTTGGTTGAAAGTTAAGTTATTTACCTAGAGGTTTAAGGATTAATTTCCACTTAATGCTTTTTTCCTTTTCTTTATTTAATAGTGAACCCATCTTCTAGAAATCCTAGATTTGCCTCTGCTCGCCTGAAACCTGAGATGACTTAAAGTAACAATAAGTAAAATAACGTACCAAGGTGTAACTAAATTTGGTTTCTTTTAGCATATCATTCTTAGAGTTCATAAAATAAATTATTAATTTTTGTAAATAATAAGCCATACCTAATGTGTAAGGAATAAGAAGAAAAAAATTGTACGTCACCTTTTTTTATTTGTTAAACTGGAAAGTCTTTATACTACTTATTTTCTTTTGTTCTCTTTATATATCTCAAAGATTCAATCCTCCTCACCACCCCCCAAAACAAGGGCAAAATTGTCCCATTTCGAATGGTTCAAGGATGAATGTAACCATTTCCCCTTGTTTTAGTGCAACCATTAGTAGGAAGGGCATTTTTGAGCTATTTAGCTAGTTGGAGGCATTGCTTTAAAAAGCAGTTTTGGGACTTGCCCCAAAGGCGGAGCACTGACAAAATGTCTCGAGGCTCACGAGTGAGGCTTAGTTCTGTGAAGCTTACACCTAAGCGCCCAACTGTACTATGTAAACAAGTGTAACACTCGAGGCTTGCCTAACAGTTCTTACACAATTATTTTTCAAATTCCTTAGTTAACACTATTGACCTTCATAATTCTTTAATAAATGAATGATGCTTAATAATTATTTTCATCTATATCTAGAGATAAGAAGATTAAGAGTAACTCAAATTTTGTTGAGAATCTTCTTTTGTAAATTGTTTTTTTCTACATTATGATGTTTTGATTATTTATTTCTTAAATTTACCTTTTATTCAACATGATGTCAATCTTATTTTAAATTTATTCATGGTATAAAAGAGGAATTCAATATGATGTTAATCTAACGGGGAAGTCTATTGAGTTAGAGAAGATTCTCCAGAAGAGAGGGATCAGCATGGCTTGTGTCCAGGAGACTAGATGGGTGAGTACCAAGGCGAAAGATGTAGACGGGTTTAATTTTTGGTGCTCAAGGTGAGTAAAGGGCAAGGAGTAGGTATTTTAGTTGATTCGGAGATCATGGATCTCGTGGTAAAGGTCAAGAGGGTGAGCGACAGGTTGATGGAGATTAAGCTAGTGGTTGGTAGGGTTACTTTAAATGTAGTTAATGCTTGCGCACCTCAAGCGGGCTTGGATAAGGAGGTCAAAAGGCACTTCTTTGGAGGATTTGGACGAGGTTGTGTGTGGTATTCCGCACATTAAGAAGCTATCTTTAGGAGCAGATTTTAATAGCCACATTGGGATGGCTTCTAGGGGATATGAGGATTTGCATAGAGGCTTTGGTTTTGGAGATAGGAACAAAAAGGTTACATCGTCATTAGATAGCTAATTTGAGTTTCCTGAAGAAGGAGGAGCACCTGGTCACCTTCTAAAGTTCAGTGGCGGACCCAAATTGATTATCTGCTCTAAAGAAAGAGCGATCAGTGTTTATGTATAGATTTTAAGGTTATCCTGAGTGAGAAACTCATGACCCAGCATATGCTTTTGGTGATGGACCTAGCAATTAAGAGGAAGAGGAGAAAAAGGGGTGTGTGTGGTCATTTAAGGATCAAGTGAGGATCTTTGACTAAGGACAAGGCCCAAGAGTTAGGAGAGAAGCTATTAGCAATAGGGCCTAAAGGAGTAACGGGGAGGTGAGTAATATGCGGTCCACGATAGTGACTTGCATTAGGGAATTAGCGAAGGAGGTGTTCGAGGTATCAAAGGGCTACTCGAGTAGACGCAAAGGGGACTGATGGTGGAATGAAGAAGTCCAAGAAAAATTGAAAGCTAAGAAAGCGACGTATATGAAGCTACTGGAGAGCAGGGATGAGGTGGAGAGGAGGACAAAAAGGAGTCATCTAAGAAGGGGCAGAAAGAGGGGAAGTTAGCGGTACGGCAGCAAAGACTGCAGCGTTTGGTTGTCTGTATGAAGAACTAGTAAACAAAGGCGGGGACAAGAAGTTGTACAAGCTAGCCAAGGTAAAAGAGAGAAAGGCTAGGGACCTGGACCAAGTGAAGTGCATCAAGGATGAGGAAGGTGTAGTATTGACAGACGAGGCTCATATTAGGAATAGACGACAGACTAATTTCCATAAAATCTTGAACGAAGAGAGAGATAGAAATATTACGCTTGGGGAGTTGGAGCACTCCGAGAGTCATCGATATTTGGGTATTGTAGGTGCGTGAAGGTTCAAGAGGTGGAGGGGGCAATGCGTAAGATGAATAAGGGTAGATCAACAGGGCCAAATGAAATCCTAGTTGAATTTTGGAAAAAAATGGGAAAGGAAGGCTTGGGGTGGCTTACTAGGTTGTATAATATCATCTTTAGAATGATGAAGATGCCCAAAGAGTGGAGGTAGAGTACGATGATTCCATTTTATAAGAACAAGGGAGATATCCAGAACTGTAACCATTATAGAGGGATCAAGTTGCTAAGCTATATTATGAAAGTTTAGGAGAGAGTGGAGCAAGGGTGAGGAGGTGTGTGTCTATTTCTGAGAACCAGTTTGGATTCATGCCGGGGCAATCGACTACCGAAGCTATTCACTTTGTAAGGAGATTGGTGAAGGAGCAATATAGGTAAAAGAAGAAAGATTTGAATACGGTGTTAATAGACCTGGATAAAGCATATGACAAGGTCCCAAAGGAGGTTCTATGGAGATGCTTGGAGGCTAGAGGTGTTAGGGTAGCTTATACTAGGGTGATTAAAGACATGTATGATGGTGCGGAGACTCGGGTCAGGACTGTGAGAGGAGACTCGGATCACTTTCCAGTAATGATGGGGTTGCACTAGGGATCCACTCTTAACTCGTTTTTATTTGCTTTGGCTATGGACGTACTGACGTGACACATTCAAGGGGAGGCTCCTAGGTGTATGTTATTTGAAAATGATATAGTACTCTAATTGACGAGGCGTGAGGTGGAGTTAACACGAGGCTGGAGGTTTGAAGACAGACTTTGGAGTCGAAAGGTTTCAAGTTGAGTTGGACTAAAATCAAATACATAGAGTGTAAGTTCAGTGATATGACTCCTGAAGCGGACACAGACGTTAGACTTGGCACATAGGTTATCCCCAAGAGGAAGTTTCAAGTACATGGGTTATTCATATAAGGTAATGGGGAGATTGACATCTATAATGGAGAGATTAACGAGGATGTTACGCATCATATTAGGGCGGGCATAAAACTGAGGTTCGCGTCCGGGGTGTTGTGTGATAAAAATGTGCCGTCAAGACTTAAATGTAAGTTCTACATAGTGGTGGTTATACCGACTATGCTATATGGGGTGGAGAGCTGGCCAGTCAAAAACTCCCATATTCAGAAGATGAGAGTAGCGGAGAAGAGGTTGCTGAGATGGACGTGCGGGCACAGCAAAGACGATAAGTGTAATGACCCGTTTGGTCGCTATTGCATTTCTGACCCTTTTGGCCCTTTCCAGAGCTTGGTTAGCTTCCTTTTGACCCGACGGGACCATTGACATGCTTCCCGAGGTGTTTAGATTTGATTCGGGTGACTTTTTGTGAAATTTGGGCTTAAAGTGAAAAAGGGTTAAATTAAAGTTGAATTTTAGGTAAACGAAACTTTATCAAAAATTCGTCAATTTTGAGAGGTCTGGATGGTCTTTTAAAACTGATGTGCATATCTGGTTCAGTTCCTAATGTAGTCAGATACATTTTGGAACTTGGGTTGGGAAGTTAGAATTGAGGTATCGGGGGTTGACTAGATCAACGAGACCTCCAATGGGAATTTTGAGGCCACGAGTGCGTTCGTAGCGTATTTTTATGTATATCTACATATTTGGTTTGTGTTCGGGAGGTTCCAGGATGGTTCCGAGGGTTGATTTCAAGTTTGGGAAAACACTAGAAAAATCTGGTGACCGCTTTGGTGGGAAGCACGTGCGAAAGCACGGTCAAACCACTGAAGCTGTAGTGCGGAAGCACTCGCGAAAGCACTGGCCGAACTGCTAAAGTGCTTGTCGAATCGCTAAAGCAGTAGCGCGAAAGCGCTGGCCTGCCCGCCGAAGCGGCCGACGGACCAGATTTCTTATATAAAAGGCCCTAAGTCTTTCATACATTACCCACTATGAAAATAGAGCTTTTGGGAGCGTTTCTAGAGGGAGAATAGTTGTGGTAAGTTCTTCCATCTTTATTACCATTCCTTATTCCATTAATCATCATAGGAAACCTATAAATGTGCTAGTTTCTTTAAGAACTTGTGGATTAAAAGAGTGTTTTTATGAGTTCTTCTTTCTAGGCTTGTAATCTTGATTAGTTGATTGGGTTTATGATATATTATGATATATCTAAGGTTGTTAATCATATACCTTTCATTATTAGTGTTGAATTCTTGAATTTAAGAGTTATCTATACCCAAAATTGGGGGTTTTACTTGGATTTTGAAATTGGGTGAATCCTTGAGTTAATTTAGCAATTAGTTGATGGGTTTTGATCACCTAGTGTTTAATTGGACAATTTACCCCCCGAATTTCCCATTTTGACCTTGTGGACCCCGTTTCTCCAAATGCTAGGGTTGGTTTTTCACCTAATTTGAATGATTGTAATATAGGTATCGATCTTCATGATTTCTAATCTAGATTATGAATATGCCTAGACTTTCTTGATCTTAAAGCTCAGCGAAAAGGGAAGGAGTAGGAGTGATGGTTGGCGTTATTGTTGTTCGGCCATCCAGGTAGGTTATGGCTTACCCTTGGTAAGACTTCATTTAGCGAAGCATATATTTAGATGATATTGTCGGAGAAAGCATGTAAATCTTTGGGTATGAAGTTGGGTTGGATATTGTCTTAGGTTGGGCCCTGTTGTGTGATTAGGGCTAGCCACCCCATTGTGTTGTTACTTAATTGCTCGATCTTTATTGGCTTGACGCCATGTGGTGATATTAGATATTGGAGACTATTGATATGTCTTGTTCATGATAATGTGGTACCTCACTTGTTGTTGTTTGACACGAGGATAGTTTTCTATATGACCTGTGTAGTCTTTCAAGATATTATTGGCGTACCCATGCTTGGTACTTGTGATATTGATCTGATTATTGAGGTTGACTCATAATTGCACGCATTCTCATTCTTCATGATATACTGTTGATACATTGATGATACTCAAAAACATGGTGGGCTCGGTGGCCGATGAGAGTGACGTGAGAGTCTGATATCCGATGGTTGTCCCGGAATCGTGGATTGAGTGGTAACGGTTGCCGAGGTTTATCTTGGGAGCCGTGAGGTACATGGACTCTGTAGGTTCCCCTGGGTGGTGCTGATGAAAATCCTCCATGGGCAAAGATCTAGAGTTTCATCTGTCTGCTGGGCAAAGATCCGGGACGAGTAGCACTTAGACTTCGCGAGTCACCCTGGTTGTGCTACCGAGACGTGGTGATTTTTGTCCGGAGTACATGTGTACACAATATTGCATAACATTGCATTTGCATTCATACATTATTACATTGCATTGCATTATGGCTTATACTGTGATGATCTGGTATTTACTTATGTTAATTAGATTCGGATTGGATATATTGTGTGTTACACCCCGTATCTTCGAAGAAGCACTTATCAAATTTGAAACATAAGTATGTTGAGTTATGGTTAAGTAAAACCACTTTGGAATGTAAGGAGCAAGAATTATTAAGTATATTTAATGAGTGAAGGATGTATATAAGGTATACCGGAAGGTTTTATAAGGAAATGAGTGGAAGTAATGGAGTAGTACGACTTTGGAGAAAGGATGGGTGAAGTTTGTGTGTGAAAATTTTGGTCCAACTTGGGGGACGAATATCTCTTCGCATATGAAGTGTTTTGAAGTGAAACAAAAAGCCTAAATGAAGTTCGTCGAGTCTAGTTTCCAACGCAACAAACCGCTCATCAATAGGACATCGAAGTAGAGAATTATGGACGTTACAAGTTCGGCTGACAAAGAAGAAACGTGTGCTACAGTCCAGCTACAGTGATCCGACCCGAATTTGACCCTTATATAAGGGTTAAAAAAACCCCTTTTTTACCAGATTTTAGCCCAGAAATTTCTAGAAATCAGTAGGGAGAGTGAGAGTGCCAAAAGTGAGCAATTTTCAAGTGACAGAATATTAGTTTAGGTCCAGATAACGCATGGTTGTGATTCTAGTATTATTTTGCGATGGATTTTAGCGTGGATATTGAGGATATTGCTTTCTTAACAAGAAAAAAAAAGGTATGAATCTTTCTCTTTTGGTATTATTTAAGGCTTATTCTCGGAGACAAAGTCGTTAAATAATTGTGTAGTAAGTTAGTTAGTTAAGGAAGTTGGAAAACAGTGTGTGGGCTGTTTTATAGTACATATTGGAGTTGGAAATGATATTATTGATGTTGGTATGGTTGTTGTTGTTGGTTGCTGAATTGAGATTTCGGGCTAGGCATATAAACAGGGGAGATGCTGCCCGATTCCCGGCAGGATATAAAATAGTTTAATTTGAAAACTTAGGACAAGTGTACGGTGATGAGTCTAACGTTAGTGTAATTGCTCTCGAATGTAGATTTACGATCTCGGGCGGATAAGCCTAACTAGTAGGAAGTCAAACAGGAATGTTAAGGCTTGTTCCTTTCTTTCAAAGGCATGATTTCTATGGTATGAGTCCATAAGTGTTTCCATAACCTCCTTGAATTCAAAAGCTAGAAGTTTATGACTCTTAAAGCTTCTTATGATGTTAAAAATGAGAATTTTTATGAGGATTATGTTGAGGATGATTTTATGCTTAAAGGTCTCAAATATGATTTCAACGATGATGTGAAAATGTTAAGTCATTTCATGATTTTCTCGATTTATTTCATTGTTGTTGATCTCACCTTATAAATTGTTCCTCCAAGGTGGGATAGAGCGATAGTTTTCATTTGAACTCCTATGCATGCCATGAGTATAATATATGTATATGGCTATTTTGTGACATTACAGAGAGCTCTATTATTTCATTTTGATTATGCACTGCACTCATTTTCATTCTTCATGTATATTAGGCACAGTTGATAGGGGGTGACGCTGTGACCTTTGTTGTGTATTACAAGGCCCAGTTAACAGGGGGTGATACTGTGGCCCTTGTTGTGATGTGTATATATATGGCACAGTTGACAAGGGGTGTGTTGTGGCCCTTGTTGTTATGTGTATATATATGGCACAGTTGACAGGGGGTGCGCTGTGGCCTTTGTTGTGATGTGCATATGTATGGCACAGTTGACAGGGGGTAACGCTGTGGCCTTTGTTATGATGTGTATATATATATGGCACGGTTGACGAAATGACGTCGTGGCCTTTGTTGTGATATTTCTATGGATATATGTGTTTATTTGATATAGCTATACTGATGCATTTATTTTGCCCATTCATTGACATGTCTCAAATGTTTTCCAGGATTTTATGTATATGTCGATTTCATGCCTTACATACTCAGTGCGCTATTCGTACTGACCCCCTTTCTTCGGGGACTGCGTTTCATGCCCGCAGGTACAAACACTCAGGTTGGTGATTCCCCGGCTTAGGACTTCTACCCAGCCGCTTGGAGAACTCCATTGTTCCGGAGCTTGAGTTATTTTGGTACAGATCCTTTTGACATAGACTTGGTTATACTCTTAGAGGTCTGTCGACATATGTGGGTTGTGTATATAAGATTTGGTCAGCTATATCGATGTAGTTCATCTTGGATGTCCCCGTGTATAGTGGCAGCCTTATCGGCTTGCATATTTGTTATGTTTTGGTTAGCTGTGGCTTCTCAGGAGACAGGTTCTCTTTGATGTATGACATGATGAGTTCATAGCATGCTTTTACAGAGTGCCATATTATTTTCAGTTTCAGTCTGATTATATCTAGCTGGTTGTATACGGGTGCCCAGCTCAGGCACTAGTCATGGCCCATCGGCTTGGGTCGTGACATTACGACTTGGCACACTTGGGTTGAGATGCTACAATCTAGATGATGACGTGTATTTGGTTCTGACTTGTGCTTGACTTATACTTTATGATTTATCTGCTTATCTTACCTTATTGTCTGAATTATGTCAGCTATACTTAGTTGACGATGATTCCTACCGATCTTATGTTTTGTCTTGACCTGCACTTGCTGCATTCTTTTATGAATGTATAGTTCCAGGTTAGATCTTCTTCCGTCTCCCGTGGCTGATAGTCGCTATCAGGACTGCTTAGAGTCTACAGGGTGAGCACGAGATGTCCGCTGCCTTGAAGACTCTTCTTATTTATGTCTTACTTTCCATTCTGAGACATATTCAGACTTGATGTATTATTATATTCCAGACTTGTATATTTATAGTTAGATGCTCTTGTATGGATTAGACCAAATTCTGGGGTGTATTTCCTTATTTCCGCACTTGTTTTGTATTATTATCGTCAGACTTACATGATCTATTTTCTTCCACTTAATTAATTTTTTATTTACGTTTTTACTATCGTGGGGTTGAGGGTTCGCTTATCGAGGTGAAAAAGATAAGTGCCCGCACGACTTAGCTAAATTGGGTAGTGACAATAAGATTAGGAATATAGATATTTGGGAAAAGGGTGGGGTGACCTCTATAGATGACAAGATGCAGGAAATGAGGCTGAGATAGTTTGAGCATGTGAGGAGAAGAGAGGAAGATGCTCCGGTAAGGAGGTGTGAGAGGTTTGCGGCTGCGGGCTTGAGAAGGGGTAGAGGTAGGCCGAAAAAGTATTGGATGAGATGATTAGGAAAAGACATAGCACAACTTTAGCTCTCTAAGGAAATGACCTTTTGTTACGGTTAGCATTTCGCGGGGGAGGTTTGCGCTCGGAAAGCTACTTGGAACTTGTTGGTGCTCTTTCGGACTTTGTTTTAAAAGAGTTGCCACCCAATTTTTAGGAAATTAGAAAAATCAGTTCGAAGGATTTATTCATATATAGTGAAAAAGCCTTCGTAATCCAAAATTATAGGTAAGGGTTCTGGTGATCCACTAGGGAAGGTGTTAGGCACCCTAGTATTAAGGATCTATACTATACGGTTAACCTTCGAATTCCAATGTATGAGTGTTTGCATGAACTGTTTATTTAGTGTTTATTCCTGCATTTATAAAATCTGTCATTTTCTTGCATATCATTTTCTTTGAAGAAAGATTTAAATACATCCCCTTTATATATAGGGTAGTTTAGGTTCGGATTTATAATATCCGGATAAGAGTAGTTTCCTTTTATATATAAGGCTAATGTATTTTATAAGTAAAAGTGTAAAAACCTTGTAGTTTTTAATATATATGTTTGTATATACTTGTCATAATCATACATTTCATTCGGGTCAATCCGTATAATACGTTTGGAATGTGTTATCCTAGAAACTCCGTATTTACGCATATTTCCATTTATTAAACAGTTTTGACTTAAAATGATCCATTCTTTATTAATGATTTATAAACATATACATACAACTAATTTTTTAGAGTTGGGTTCTAAAACCCGAAAATACAACTTTAGTTTAACGAAGGGCATTTTAGTGTGGGCTTGACCCAAATCTACATTTTCTCTGGTTCTTTTCTGAAGCTAATCTTTCTTTGTTTTATTTTTTTGGGGAAGAAACCACCAATTTTCATTCTTCCAGAAAAAAGTATCTCTGTTTTTATTACTGGGTTTGGCCCAAATTACTTGGCTCGAATTTGGTTTTAGTCCAAAACTACAAATTGCGTTCCTTGACTGAAAACTTGATCTGGTTTCAAGGGAAGTAACATACGTGTCCTTAAAATCCCTTATCTTTCACAAATGATTTTTGTAAATTATCCATTTGATTTTAAGAAAATCGTTATGTTAAGCACGGTTTTCTTTTAGAAAATTGTTCGAGGACTTAAGGTCAACTAAACGGCATAGGCACCATTGTCCTAAGACGGCTAGTTCATAATCATAAGGATTCCAATAATGTATGAGTTTTACGATCATTATAAATACAAGTAAATTGAACAAATAAAAGAGAATAGCAGAAATAACATAAAAGAAAGAAGGGGAGGCTAGGGGCGTCCCAAGCCCCTAGTTTCACCTGTTACACCTCGGGAAAATTTTTCGTTAATGTACAGTGAATAGACTAACGGAGGGCACAAAGTATACGATGTGTTAATAAGTAAGAAATAGCATTTGATGACCCTAATTGAGATTTCAAGGACATTCGAGGTAAGAGAAGAAAGTTTACCAAGGAAGGCAAGGTATACGTTATGTATCGGGAGAGATTTGAGAGTAATAAGTTAATGATGACTTAATGATGTTTTGGAGAAGAGTTATAGCATCCCTTAGATTGTTAATGAGGTGCGAAACAAGTGTTAAGAAGGTTCCATAAGGATTGGAGATCAAACGAGTCGACGAGATCGAGTTCGGAGAAACTGGGCATTATACGGCCCAACATGCGGCCGTATAAAATATATCGGCGTATGTCGGACCGTATAATCAACCCAGATTTCCGGCCTCGGCTTTGGACCAAATCTACGACCAAACATACGGTCAGTATAAATTATACGGACCGTATGTTGGTCCGTAGAATTTGGTCGGGACAGATTGTGTATTATTAATAAGGGGACCAAATTCATTTCATTTCACTCCCCTTCTCTCTAGAACTCCCTAGAAAATTTCTCCACACCTCTCCTACAAGAATTCAAGAGATATTAATGATCAACTTCTTCAAACCAAGAGAATCAAGTGTAAGAAACTCATTAAAGCTCATCCAAGACAAGAAATCCAAGTGGATGTGGGACTAGGGTTTTGCTCAAGTGAAGTGTTTAGACCCAAGGTCTATTCCTACGCCATCTAAGGTAAGTTTTATGGTCTTTCCATGTTGTTTGAGGTATTGAGAGGCTGAATGACTTGGATTGTAGAAGGAGATAGAAAATGGGTCATGCATGTGAGAATAGTGATATTTTTTAGTAGTAGCTTGGATTGAGTCATGATTCTTGATATGTTGTGATTATGATTATGTTATAAATGACATTAAGAACATGGGATAGACATTTTATATGAGTGAACGTAATAGTGTACTATGACCATGGATATGGATGATTTGAAGTGAATTGGGAAATATGGATAATGTAGGTGAATAAAGACTATTGCTTATGAGGTTGTGAATATTATTATAGATGTTTGGGAGTTGATATATGATATGGAGAAAGTTGTATAAATAAAGGAGATGCTGCCCAATTTTCTCTAGCCTTAGTCAAGTATGCTAAGCTATCCATTTTCTAATATTAGTATAACTCTAATGAAGGTAGAAACGGGAGCATTGAAGGAGAACGTTCAAGCGATAGAATAGTTGAACGAAAAGGTATGTAAGGCTAACCCTTCTTTCAATAAGGCATGGTTCTTTGGCCATATATCTATTCTTTCATGAGCCTATGATGTCCTCCAAATGATTTTATCTCTAAAGCTACTAAAGCTCACGATTCTCGTTGTGTTACGATTCTATGAAATTCCTTATATGATGAGTGATCCTCTAAGGATAGATGTAATAAAACGATGATAGTAATGATGTCAAAGATGTTTATGAGTTCTTATGTATATGTATTTATGTATGACTATTATGTAACCCCGAGCTTATATGGCCGGGTATGATATGCATTGCGCGCGCATCACTGCAGTTGGGTACGGATAACCCTGAGCCTTGGTAGGGCCAGGTATGTATAATCACCGAGCCTTGCCATGGCCGGGTATGTGAAACACCGATCCTTCATGGTCGGGTGTGCTATGTAAATGAATATGAATATGTAAATGAGTACGGATACGAATACGGATACGGATATAGATGTATGTACACAATCACGCATTAGAAATGGAAGGTCCCTATGAAAAGCAAGTACGTGTTTATGACGATGGTTCTACTACCTCCCATCTTATGCTATTTCTTTTGTTGTTTATTATGCTTCTATAATGATGTTGATCATGCTTTACATACTCAGTACATTCTTCGTATTGACGTCCTTTCGTTTGTGGACGGTTGCGTCATGCCCGCGCAGTGGACGGGGAGACGGAAAGGTTGATCTATAGCTTTATTACTCGGGGACTACGTAGTGGAGCTCCATTTCATTCGGAGCTACAGCTTTTGGTATCTATTCTTTTGTGTACAAACTTATGGGCATGGCGGGGTCCTGTCCTGCCTATATGATATGACATACTCTCCTTAGAGGCTCGTAAACATGTGTATATGGTTAGATGTATTTGGCCTCGTCCCCTTATATTTTGGATATCATTCTGTTAGCCTCGTCGGCTTATGTACATTGTTGTGGGCATAGTTGTTGATGGTGATATAAATGCATTGTTGCCCAATGGAAATGGTATGAATGATGGATAGAAAGTCTGATTTAGCTATGTGGCTCACCTAGATGTAAATGTGAATACATGATAAGAGGTGCCCGGGTGGGTTAGCACCAGGTACCCGTCTTGGTCCTTCGGTTGGGTCGTGACAAAAGTGGTATCAGAGCAGTTCTATCCTAGGATGTGTCTACGAGCCGTGTACAGTAGAGTCTTGGTTATGGGTGTGTTGCGCGCCACACTTATAAACAAGAGGCTGCGGGCATTTTAGGAATGAATGACCTTCTTTATTCATAAGATCGTGTGATAGAGCTATGATATAAGGACTTCTTTTCCTTAATCGTGTGTAATGTATTTCAGAGATGCCTATAAAGAGAAAGGCTACGACAGCCAAAAAGGGCAAGACAGTGGCAGGAAAGCGGGCTGAAAGAGCACCGCCAACGGTTGTAGAGGAAAGTGAGTCCCAGAATGCGGCTCAATCTCGGATCTCTCATTCAGTGCCTATTTCTGAGGAGCATGAGGGAGCCTCAGCCCCAGCTCCAGCATCTCCAGCTCCTCCACTAGATGCTTCAGGCTAAGATGTAAAAGAGGCCATTCATTTACTTACTCAATTGGTTGCCGCCCAGACTCAGCGGCAAGGTACAGGGTAAGGTGATAGGGCTGTTAGTTCAAGGGCCCGTGATTTTATTAGCTTGAATCCTCCAGAATTCTTTGGATCAAAGACAGATGAGGACCCTCAAAATTTTATTGATGGAACGTTGACGACACTTCGGTTAATGCATACTTCGGACATCGAATCGGTGGAGTTAGCATCCTATAGATTGAGGGATGTCGCGATTCATTGGTACACGGTTTGGATGGCTTCACGGGGAGCCAATGCGCCTCCCCCGGTATGGCAAGAATTTGTAGATGCCTTCCTCCGACATTACTTGCCTCCAGAGGTTCGGCGAGCTAGAGCCGATAAGTTCTTGAATTTGAGGCAAGGAAGCATGAGTGTTGTAGAGTATAGTCTCCGCTTCAATTCTTTGGCTGGGTATGCTTCAGCCATGGTAGCGGATATGGGTGACCGAGTGCACCGATTTGTGAGAGGCCTAGGGCCACATTTGATGGATAGGTGCTTGACTGCGTCCCTTCAGGACAATATGTATATTTCACGCATTCAAGCCCATGCTCAAAATTTAGAAGAAAGCCAATAACAACAAAGAAGTGAGCGTGAGCATGATAGAGGGTAACATGAGGGCTAGATCTTCGAGTTCAATGAGTGAGTTTAGAGGCGGGCACAGACAGCAGTTTTCTAGGCATTCAGGCTATTATATAACTAGTGCGCCTCCACAGTTTACAGGTCAGAGATTTGATAGATCTACTTATTCCGGGCCGAGTCAGAGTTTTTCGAGATCTCAGTTCAGTGGTGATTCAGGTCAGGTGAAGCCACCCGTGCCACGATGTTCCCAGTGTGGGAAGTTACATTGGGGCCAGTGCCGATTAGGTTCAGAGGTTTGCTATTCATATGGTCGGCCAGGCTATATTATGCGTGATTGCCCCTCGGTTGGTGGTAGAGGTAGGACCCAGCCTTCAGGGTCGGTAGCCGGATCTTCATCATCTATACGCCCTATGGGGCCAGGTTCACATGCGCCAGTCAGCCATGGTAGAGGCAGAGGGAGAGTCCCCAGTTCTAGCGGTCCTCAGCATCGTATTTATGCTTTGGCTGGACGCCAAGATCTTGAGTCTTCTCCTGATGTTGTCACAGGTATATTATCGGTATTTTCTCATGATGTATATGCTTTGATAGATCCGGGCTCTACATTGTCATATGTTACTCCATATATTGTGGGCCGGTTTAGAGTCAAACCGGAGTCGATCAAACCTTTTGAGGTGGCTACACCCATTAGTGAATCGGTAATAGCTAGCCGAGTATATAGAAATTGTGTAGTTGTGATTTGTGACCATCGTACTATGGTTGACTTACATGAGTTAAAAATGGTGGATTTTGATGTTATTATGGGCATGGATTGGTTGGCTTCTTGCTATGCCAATGTTGATTGTAGGATGAAAATGGTTCGTTTCCAATTTTCGGGAAAACCAGTTTTAGAATGGAAAAGGAATACTGCGTCACCAAAAGGTAGGTTTATTTCCTACCTAAAGGCAAGAAAAATGATCACAAAAGGTTGCATTTATCATCTAGTTCGGGTTCAAGATGTAGAAGCTGAGCCGCCAACTCTTCAATCAGTCCCCGTGGTGAATGAGTTTCCGGATGTATTTCCAGATGAACTTCCAGGCCTTCCTCCGGAAAGAGAGATTGATTTTGCTATTGATGTGTTGCCAGACACCAAGCTTATATCTATTCCACCTTACAGAATAGCTCCCACAGAGTTGAAAAAATTTAAGGAGCAATTGAAGGACTTGCTTAAGAAAGGCTTTATTAGGCCTAGTTCATCCCCATGGGGAGCACCCGGGTTGTTTGTCCGAAAGAAAGATGTCTCCTTGCAAATGTGCATTGACTATCGGCAACTGAATAAGGTGACAATTAAGAATAAATACCCTCTTCCGAGGATTGATGTTACACCTTGAAAATTTTTTCGTTGATGCACAGTGAATAGGCTAATGAAGAGCATGAAGTATATGAAGTTTCGATAAGTAAGTAATGACATTTGATGACCTTAAGTAAGATTTTAAAGGCATCCGATGTTAGACGAAAAAGTTACCAAGAGAAGGCAATGTATACGATAAGTATCGGAAAAGGGTTTATGAGTAGTAAGTTGATGACAACCTAATGATATTTGGGGTAGAGTTATAATGCCCCTAGATTGTTAATGAAGTGATAAACAAGTGTTAAGAAGGTTCCATAAGGATTGGAGATCGAACGAGACGACGGGAACAACTTCGGAGAAGCTGTGGGTTTCACGGCCACTTCCACAGACCGTGAAACTTTGTACGGATCGTGGAATGGTCCGTGGAACTGCCAGCAGAGATGGTGGCTGGCTGGTGGTGAACCACAGCCAGAACCACGGACCACACCATGTTCCACGGACCGTGGAAGAGTCCGTGGAACTCCCGACGGGCTGAACTCTTCCAAGTTTATAAATGTGATCCCAACTTCATTTATTTCATTCCACACACTTCTTCATCTCTCTCAAGACCTCTAGAACATTCCATACACTTCATCCACAAGAATTCAAGGAAAATGTATGATCAATTTCATCAAACCAACAAGGATCAAGATTGTGAAACTCATTAAAGTCATCTAAACCAAGAAATTCCAAAAGAAGTGAATTAGGGTTTTTGGTGTAAGAAGGGAATCTCCACTCAAGACTTATTCTACCATTATCTAAGGTACGTTTTATCATATTTTCATGATGTTTGAAGTATTTTAAAGTTGAAACACTTGAATTGTAGAAGAATATGTGAAATGGGTCATAAATGTGGTAATAGTGTCATTGTTGAGTAGAAGTTTTGATTGAGTTGTGGATATTGATATGTTGAGATTGTAAATACATTATAAATGACATTTAGAACATGGAATGAGCA
The DNA here is from genome assembly GCF_029784015.1 of Lycium ferocissimum. NCBI lineage: Eukaryota > Viridiplantae > Streptophyta > Magnoliopsida > Solanales > Solanaceae > Lycium > Lycium ferocissimum. The sequence goes on along the minus strand of NC_081343.1, from coordinate 12,453,275 downwards.
TTATATGTGAAGAAACATGATAGTGAACTATGGTCATGATTATGGAGGAATTGAAGGGGAATTACCAAATGTAGATAATGCAAATAAATGACGATTGTTGTTTATGATATTGTGATAGTTGTTATTAACGTTTGGGAGTTGATAGGGAATATGGAGGAAGTTGTATAAACAAAGGAAATGCTGCTTAATTTTCTCTAGCTTTAGTAAGCACGTATTTATAAATGTTTAGCTAAATTCGATACGAATCCTCTTGAAGGTAGAACGTGGGCATTAAAGGAGAAGGAGCAAGCAATCGAATAGTTAGACGACAAACGTATGTAAGGCCAGTCCTTTCTTGCTAAGGCATGACTCTATGGTATAAATCCTCCTATAGTTCTATGACTTATCTACATATATGTATGTATCGGAAATGATGAGTCTACGTTATAAAGAGCTCTCATGAGCTGAAGTTAAGAGGTATGTTATAAATATGATGATGAGCCCAAGTCTAGAGATCCTAAAACTTATGAGACAAAATTTCTACAAAGCTAATGACCTTCATACGATTCTTTGCTATTATTCATTGTTGCTAGACCCATCTTATGATGTTCGTCTCTTTCCTTTCAAGGCATGATTTTCCTCCTCCTCCATGAATCTCCTAAATTCCGAAGAACTAAGAGCCTACGTTCATAAATAGCCATACGAAAGAAAGATAAGAGACATATTATGAGCACGATAGTAATGACGATGAGTCTATGACTATAAGGAGCTACACATGTATAAGATAAAGAAGAGAGATAAGGCACGGGCATGATAATTGATGATGATGAGTTAAATCTAAAGAGTCCTAAAGTGAGAAATGACGCCATGAAGTGAATGATTCTAGGTATGGTTCCATTGGTGCTTCTTCTTATGTACACTCACCTTAAAATGTTAGTCCCTTCAAGGTGAGATACGATGATTTGATTACTCCATAATGTAGTCGGGGTTCCACGACCTTATGTCACCCCGACATAGCTATAGTCGCCTCCAAATCCTAATGTATGTTTTGCTGATGTATGTATGTGTAATGATGCTAAGTTATGATAAAGCCATGATACGCCTATAAGGTAATTAATAATCATAAGTCTATGATATGTATGATGATGTTTAGCTTATAATATACCTATGAAATGTATGATGATGAGTATATAACGATGTGATTCCACCGTGCCTACATGGTCGGACATGTCACCGCTACGGCGGGCTGCTATGATTCCACCTCGCCTAGAAGGCCGGACATGTCACCACTAGTGGGCTGCGTGCGACTACACCGTGCTTAGAGGGCCGAACATGATCACCACTAGTGGGCTGCATATGATGGGTACCTAGACGCGGGCTAACGATAATGATGTATGAATGGTATGAAGATGTATGTATGATATGACGATGTATACGCTATGGTAATTCATATGATATGCTACGTATGATACATGTATAAAATGTATCCATTCGAAGGTTATGTCCTCATCTGATGTCTTATGATTTCTCTACTATGTTCATTTCATTCATGCCTTACATACTCAGTACAATGTTCGTACTGTCGCCCGTTTTCTTTGGACGCTGTGTTCATGCCCACAGGTAGACAAGGAGGCGACCCAGACTCGTAGAATTGTTGGGCGGCGAGAGCACTCCTTTATTCCGGAGGTGCTATCTTGAGGTGATATTTTGTGTACATGTATTTTGGGCACGACGGGGTCCTGTCCCGTTCATATGTCTAGTACTCTATTAGAGGCTCGTAGATACGTATGTGTGGGTAGTATGGTCTCACAAGTTTCTCATATGCATACGCACGCATGTATATTATTATTTTGATAGCCTAAAGGGCTGATGTTTATAAAGTAAATATGTTTTAAATGAAAGTCATTTTCTATGATTATGAATGATGAGAAATATGAATAAAGGTAGGATAAGTAATAGAATTAGTGGTGCCCGGTGGTTAGCCCCAGGTACCCGTCATGGCCCTAGTCGGGTCGTGACAAAAGCGGTATCAGAGCAGTTCAGCCCTAGAAAGTGTCTACGAGCCGTGTCTAGTAGAGTTTTATTTATGGTGTGTTGCGCGCCACGCTAATAAACAGGAGGCTACAGGGCATTTAGGAAAAATGACCATCTTTCTTCTTATGAGATCGTGCGATAGAGCCATGTTATAAGATTTTCCCCTCCCTAATGGTGCGTTTATGATTTCGATGAAAGTCGATGAAAGGAAAAGCTACTACAGCCTAGAAGGGCAAGGCAGTGATTGCATAAGGGCTGGAACGGGGGCCATCTATGGATATGGAGGAGAGTGAACCCTAAAACAAGGCCCTATCTCGGTTTTCGCGTATCCCGCCCACTTTAGAGGATCAGAGGGAAGCCTCAGTTTTAGCTCCCGCACCCCCAGTCTCTCCTCCAGATGCTTCGGGCCAAGAGATGAGACAGGCCATTCTTTTGCGACTCGCTTGGTAACTGCCCAAGCTCAGCGACAGGATGTGGGCCACGGTAATAGGGGTCGGAGAAAGAGAGTTAATTCTCCAGGGTTTGATCAAGAGTTTAGGGGCACTCCGAGACAACAATTCTCCAGGCACTCGGTTCGCTCAACAACTAGCGCTTCTCCACAGTTTCTTGGACCCGTGCTTGATAGATCTACAAATTCTAGGCCGCCCCAGAGTCTCAGAGTTCCTAACTCTCGGAATAAGGATAATTCGAGTCAGATGAGATCACCTGTGCCACGATGCAGTCAATGCAGGAAGTTACATTGGGGATCGTGCCGCTTGGGCTCAAATGTTTGTTATGCATGTGCTCGGCTAGGCTATTTCAAGACCGACTGCCCATCGCTATGTGGCAATGATAAGGTTCGGACTACGGGAGCTGTAGCTGGCTCTTTATCCTCGGTACGGCCTCCAAGGCAAAGGTCACAGATGTTAGTAGGCGGTGATAGAGACCGAAGAGGAATGCCCAGTCCAAGTGGATCCCAGCATCATACCTATGCATTAGCTGGGTGACAGAATCTTGAGTATCCCTCCGATATTGACCTAGGTATATATGCGTCGATTGATTCGGGTCCTACGCTGTCATATACTACTCCCGGTGTGATGATTGTGTTGAGGTGAGAAATCTGAGCCAACCCAACAATTTGAGATGACAATATTTGCTAGTGACCTAGTGATAGCTAGAATCGTGATTTACAAGTAAGTTGATTGGAGGTGTGTGACATATATATATATATATTGGAATTCTAGACCGAGTGTGTAGGCACAATTATGAGACAAGATCTATTATTTATTGTTAGAACCCGCATTTTTGTACATTGGAACAATCCGGATTAATTATGGTAAGTTAAGGACAAAACTATTTCGGGATACAAAGTCGGGATTTTTGACCTTTGATTTTATTTTGAGATATAAGTTGTGCATGAATTTATTGGTATGGAACAATTAGGAAAATTTGGGACCAAAAGTGATAAAATTGGAAGTTGAAAATCATCCACAATTTCCATGGTTGGCCGTGTATAGTGGGTGAGGGACCCCACACAATTTTGTGTGATCTTTTAAGTGGGACAACTCATTAATGTGGGCCAAGGGAATTGTACACTTCATATAATGATAAAAGATGACCACTAGTTCAATTGCCTCATTCTTAACACTTAGAAAATATCAAGAAGTTGAAGATTCCCTCCACCAAAGCTCTCGGCCAAGAGGAGCTGAAATCATCTCCCATTTCTTGTCCTTCTAAAATTATTTTGTTGATGTAAACCCACTATATTGAGGTCCCTAAGTAGCGTGAAGGTGTCGTTAGAGCGATCAACCCATTATTTTCATCTTTTGGAAACCCTAGGCTATTGGAAAGTTGAAGAAGAAAGGTAAGAATTCATTATGTTTTATGTATTGTGAAGGTTTTATGCTTGTTGTAGTATGTTAAATTGGATGAATATCATGAAAATATTATGTTGGATATGAGTTGTGTGTAAGGGTGCCATCCGTGCAAGTGGGTGTGTGTGGTGTTGTGTTGAAACTATGAATTAAAGCTTAGTTAGCATTGTTATGATCATTGTAGGGTGAAGAATGAATAAAAATCATCTTTGTATGTTGGTGGGAGGTTATGGCCGAATGTAGGCCATTATTGTAGCGAGAATTGAATTAACGTCGCTTAATGTTTTAGTCGTCGTCGCTATGAATTCTATGTTGGAAATGAATGTTTAGTGACTCAAAATGATAGTGTGATTGTTGCGGACTGATGTGGAGATTTTTGTACATTTAATGTAAATTATATATATTGATGAGAATAGCATTGTTAGAATGTGAATTGTGGATACAAATCATGATTTGAAAATGAGGAATGGTTTAAGTGAGGCTCTCGGGTTTGGGGCTGTTTTCGGCTGAATTGGAGAAAAATTTGGATTGTTGGAAATGTTGTATGAATTGCTTAGAATGTCTTTAAATGTTGTTGGTATGGGTTCGGGTTAGTATGTGAATGTATAAGCGTCGATTTTGGCTTGAAGGTAAGTCGTCGAATTGAATTTATGAAAGTTGATGAATGATGGAAAAGAGAGCTATTATTGTTGTATTACCTTTCGGATTGATTATTAATGTTGTTAGGTTGGTTGTTGTTGTGGTTGTTGATTGATATGGCCGAGTTAAATTCTCGGGGTAGCCTATTTACAGGGAAAATGCTGCCCAAATTTCTGTAGAATTAAGGGCGAAATTGGGATTTAATGCCCAAAAAGTCTTTAGCTAATGTTTGGCATTTTATGGCTTGTTTATAGATCGTGGGCAGCCAGAATCATAGGTGGGATTTAGCTCGAGTTTGGATCATTTTGGAGAGCGTTTGAGGTATGTAAAGTAACCTTCCTTCTTCGGCATGCCTTAGTTAAAATAGGCTATGATATAAGCCTTTGGGAAACTCTATTCTCGCAATCCGAGCATGTTATGAATCGCATTTGTTCTTTGGCATCCTTGCCTTGTCATGACAAAACATTGATCCTTATGTTCTTGGAATTCATAATTTGTAAAGATTACATGAATGCTGATTTTTGTTTTAAAGTTCATTCTTTAGCGATTCCAAAACTTCAAACGCTCGTAACTTTCTGCGTAAAAGCTCGATTGCTTTGAGATTTTCGTAGGAGATTGTATGATATAGAATGAGTATGTTTTTCCATAAGCGGGCCCAGCTCGGGTCTATACTCGTCCGTGGGTCCTGCGACGCCCTTTTATGTAATTTCGATAACTTTGGAAAGAAAATGTTGTAATTATTACCGATTTCAAATATGACTATTTTACTTATCTTTTGGATTCTGACTATGATTTTATGCATATGATTCCTCACTCTCCCGCTCGTGCCTATTATGATATCGTTCGCCGGTTCCCCGGCCGGTTCGTTGTCGTGCGCATTATGATATACTCCGGTGTTATGCTGTGTTCATGGTTCACCGAGTCCCTCGCTCGAGGGCCGGGTTCCACTTATATTTGGTGTGATGCTGTGTATGGCGATATGCTGTTGTTATATCCGGCATTTTTGCGTATTCAAAAAATTTGGAAGTAACCTTGACCTATAAGGAATGAGGTCATGTTTGGATTTTTCTTAAGTGTATGCATGTCGGTTATGGAAATTCGGATGCTAGAATGTTGGAGAAGGCCTAAGGGCAAAATTGGAATTTTGAAAATTTGTTTTCGGGAATTGCAAAATATGATTCTTAAGGAATTGGGCTTAACAAATTAAAAGGAAATTTGGCCCAAAAGAGATGGGGTGCCGGCCACTACATGGCCAAGCCCATCCAAGTTAATTAATTTTCCATGTGCCATGCATGTGCTAAATTAAGGGGGGCAATTATATATGCATGACATCTCTAGAAATTTCAAGAAAAAATCAAAGGAAATCAAGAGAAAAAAGAAAAGGCCATTCGGCCCTAGAGAAAAAGAAAGAAAGAAAAAGAAGAAAAATTTAGGAGCTTGAGTGTTCATCCAAAAGCTTGTTCTTCTTGAATTTGTGACAAGCTCAAGGTGTTCTACAAGTTGGTATAATTGGTTTGGCAAGAACCCATCTTTGGTGGCAAGTTGAAGAAGTGAAGAAAAGGTAAGATTTTTATGCCTTTGTGTTATGAAATGAATTTGTATGTTATAATGATTGGAATTGGATGAAGATTATGGAATTATGGTGTGCATGTGTGTGAGGAGTGTGTAGGCCGTGTATGTGTGTATGTATAGGGCCGTATGTGTGTGTGTTTGTACAAAGGAGATGTGTTGAATTTTATGTTGTGTTTTAGTTGTGGTTATGATGTAATTCATGTTGGAAGTGGAAGTTGAATGAATTAGGTTGAAGGTAAAAAAATATAGAAGTTGGCCGTGGACATGGAGGAATTGGAAATAATGATGAATTGTTTTGTTTGATATGTTAGATGTGTTGTTATGATTCTTATAATCTAAATGAAGGAAAAATGATGAAAGTTTGCATTGATTTGGAAGTGTTGGAAGAATTATGGCCTTATGTTGGAAAGTTGGTATATTTTGTATACTTTGTATGTATATTGTAAAAATACTATGAAACGCTTCCGAATAGAATTGTAATGATCTTGGTTAATATGTTGAGATTGAATTGGAAATAAGAAGTTGGAGGTTTTGAACGAATTATGGTTTCGGTGGAACTTTTGTATAATTTGTGAAACGATGTGAAATGTTCTTGAATCGTGTTTGATGGCCTTGGGTGAGTAAATGAGTATGAAAGTATTGGTATTGGTTTGAAAATGTGAAGTTAGTTGGGAGTCATTGCTTTACGAAGAAAGTAGACTAATTATATTATATTGCGATTTGTAGCGTTTGTTGTGATTGTTGATGTTGTTGTTTGGTTGTTGTTGTTGATATAGTGGCCGAGCTAAGTCTCGGGGGTGTTATATTTATAGGGGAAGTGCTTTGTTCGAAATTTCGGTAGCCAAGTATAACCCCAAGATTGAAATGTTAACTTGCATGAATAGTAATTGGTAAGAATGACCATTTGCAGTTTTTGGACGAAACGGGGATTGAGATTTGACAAGCGTGAGACGCAATCCAGGTATGTAAAGCTTCCCGCTCCTTTCTTTGGCATGTCTTAGTATGTTAGGTTGATATCGGAACCCCGAAGTACTCTGCTCCTCGAAATCCGATCTTTAAGTTGGCTACTATTCATTCAATTCAATTGAAGCCTTATGACTCTATTTTGGCTAGAAAGCAATCAACTGTCCGAAACCTATGTAAGGCAACCGGTTTACTTTGAAATCTTTATGTACGATCTCATAGACCCTAAACGTCCATGAATTATGATTGCCACCTCGACTTGACCCGAGGTGGGCCCGCTAACCCCGGTATGCCTTAGTTGTCTTACTAGAGCCTCTTTTTGAATAAGCTTCGGTAAGGAATCTTCGATTTCGAAATTGTCCCTTATGAAATAGTGTCTTGAACCCTATGAAATGCTAGGCTATGTTTGGAACCATACGTACCATCTTGGAATCATTTTGTGAAATAAACTTTCGTACTAAGTAACTATTTGACTAATCGATTAATGAATGGACTTATGAAGTAAACAAGTTTTGAAAAGCTATTTTGGCCTACGAATTGCATTGTTTGCTCACGACTCGCTCGTGCCCTTATATGACTCCGTTCACCCCATCCCGGCCGGTTTTATGATCGTGCGCAATGACATATTCGAAGAAGATGATGTGTTACGGTTCCGTGACCTCGCCATAGTGGCCGGTTACCGTTATGGAGTTATGATGTGATATGGCCTTTGTTATGTTTGATGATGTGCGTGATGTTGTGATTTGTCCGAGATGTACGGGGATTTGAAAACTTCTGGAGTATGATGTGTTGTGGCACCAGCGTCAGGGGGTGACCACGTTCCTGAGCCTTATGCATGATTTCTACTTGCATTTCTGTATATTTGCATTACGTACAGGTTTGATCTGTCATTTCTGTATTCGTTTCTTATTCCCCGACTCTAGTTATGATTTGGATTACCGTCCCTTCCGCTTTACATACTCGGTACCTCTTCCGTACCGACCCCCGTTCTCCTGGGGTCGCGTTTCATGCCGCGCGGCACGTGTGCTCCGCGCGACACACCGCCCTTAGGATTCTTGTTCTCGCTGTTTGGGAGGCTCCTTTGATCCCGAGCTTATACATTTGGTATATTTCTCGCGTTGTATATCTTGTACATTTGTGACTATCCGGCACGACGGGCCTCGTCCCGTCATATGTCCGTATATTTTGTTATGTTGTAGGGCTCGTAGTCATGTTTGTGGGTCGTGGGTCCGGTCTGTCCGTACATGATCCCGTTTGTCCGTATATGACTCCGATTTGCGTCCTTGAGCGGCCCGTATGTTTGTTTGCGTGTGTGTGTCCGGGCGATGTACATTCCGCCAACTTTGATTACGGTATGATGTTTTGATACGGCGACCGCTTAGACCGCATTTGTGTGATTTCCGTTTCGATTTTCGGCACGGGCAATGTATGCAAACATCCGAACGTGTAGCATTATGATGATTTGATTCGTCATCCGTTCGGGTGCCTAGGCGGGGGCACGGTCATGGCACGGGGGTTGGGTCGTGGCACCGTGTGTATGATATGTGACGGAGATTCGAGATTTGAAACTTTCGGTGTTATCTTTGTGTTATGGCGCCATCGACAAAGGCGACCATATTTCCCAGTGCCCTATGCATGATTTATATTTTCAAGTAACATTTTGATATTTTGGAAATGCATTTACTTTCCGTACCTCTATTTCGATTTGAACTCGATTTGTATACTACATTTTCTCGCTTTGCATACTCGGTACATATTTCGTATCGACCCCTTTCTTCGGGGGCTGCATTTCATGCCCGGCAGTGTGCCGTACGCGAGCTTGGTGATCCACCGCCAGGACACCCTCTTCTGCTATTTGGAGTGCTCCTCTCATTCCGGAGCGTATATTTTGGTATATATATTTGTTCGTGCATATTGTATATATTCGTTCAGGGGTACGGCGGGGCCCTGTCCCGTCATATGATTCTGTCTGTCTGTTTAGAGGTCTGTGGACATGTTTGTGGGTTGTGCCTACTTTTGTACGATTGTGTTTGTATATGTTGTGTTTGGGGCGATTCCGTTGTACCCCTGTCGGCCCGCATATGTATATATGTTGTTTGGTTGGCCCCCGTGTGGCCTTTGTTGGTATTTTCTCGTGCACGGGTTATTTTGGATAGTCCGTAAAGCAAAGGAAACTCGCCGAAATTTTTCTGAAATTATGTAAATTTGACATACAAATTGTCGCTCGTTATATACCTGGATGTGTTTGGTATAATTTGAGAGAGTGTTTGATATTCGTCTATATATAAGCCGTCCGTGTGTGGCTCTGTTTGATAGGTGCGTTTGGGTGCCCAGATCGGGCACTAGTCACGGCCTACGGGGTTGGGTCGTGACATTTATATCCTTTAATGGTAAGTGATCTTATGTTGCTGAGTTGCATATTATGTGTGTCCCGATACATGTCCTATTAAGGCATGGGACGTGTTTTTATTGGGCTATGTGAAGGTTTGGGATTGTTATGTTTACAAAAGAAGCCCTGCCAAAATTTTCCTTGGAATCTAAAAGAAATTGCGGGAACCGTAGATAGAATTGTCGTGAAGAGGAGAGAAGGCCAAAGAAATGAGTGATTGAGAACGGAGTGTATAAAGGTGATGTATCCTAAAGGACAAAGCGGTACTGAGTTAAGGATAGGATTCCTTGTGCGAGGAATAAAGGACTGATTATAAAAAGGGAGGTAATAAGATAAATTGAGGAGGAAAGAATGTAGAGAATTGAGTACGGATATAGAAGGAAGAGGAGATACACGAAGTACGCGTGCTTAAGAAATAGTCTTACTATGAGAAAAGGAAGACGCATCTCCTACGAATATCCTCCACTAAGACAGAACGAGTAAAGTGTATAAAAGAATTAATTGGGGAGAAAAATGTGGCCATGAATTACGAGTTTACCGTACGATGATAAAGCGATAAAGTAAGGCTATCATCAACGACAAATACGATATGATTATGATTGGTTTTGAATATTATATCCCGTATTTTTATACGACGGATTATTCGTAAGCTAATCGACATAAGTCCAAGGACAAGATTATTTTTGGATATGAGACAAGGACTTTTTAATCCCGATTTTAATAATTGCATGGTTTGCTAATTAACTACAATTAGTGGAAATATTAGTGGAGAATTGGGATTAATTTACCATGATTAGATTATTAAATGGGGATTAGAAATTAATTTTAGTATTAGTTATGATTAACATGGATAAGTACCAATGGTGGGCTGCCACTTGGCCTTAGTTGAGCAAATAGGTGGCACTAAGTGGTGAAAGGAATTTAATAAGTCATATTATGCATCCTAGGGCAATGACACGTTGAAGGAGGAATATAATTAAAACAGGACTAAAGCTAAAGCTTACTCCTTATCACTACATTACAAAGAATTCAACAAACAAACAAAAAAACGTCCTAATATAATTCTCTTGCAAGACATAGCATCAATTTCCTTCTTCAACAACTTAGTAGCAAAATTTTCCTCTCAAAACCAAGATGAAACTAGGTGTATTTCAGCCCTTAAGATCAGATCAACGTGAGTTCCATTTTTTTTAATTAGTGAGGCAAAGTATAATTCCATTCAAGAAATATATACAAGTTTTACTCTCTACCTCCATCCCGTTATTCCGTTGTTATCGTGTTGCTAAATCCGGGCTTTTGTCGAAGTTAAGTAAGGTGGAGGAAGAGTACTTCTTGGCATATAAGGTAAGAAATCCTCTCTCCTAGAAGTATTTGAGTTATCCGAAATGATCTACGTTGCTAGATGAAAGAATTACGAAAACTATATCGGAAATCGGATAAATTGTTGTTGTTATCATATGGGCTGTTTGGTGGTTGTTATGAATTATTTGTGGGATGGAATATCATGGGATTGGCTGTAGTTGTTGTTGTTGTGTTTTTTGTTATATTTATACGAAAATAAAGAAGTGTATACAAGCATCGGTATAGGAATGTATATTAGGCTGTTTTGGAGGTGATTTAAGAATGGATTTAATTCTAGTTTGATAGGAAATTGTTGGTATTGTTGTTGTTGGTATTTTGAATGATGTTTTGGCTAAATTGGAATCTCGAGGATTGTTAAGTTTTCAGAGGAAATGCTGCCCGACTTCCGTTAAGTTCTTAACTAATCAAATACTAATTAAAATGGAAATATGGAAGTATGAACTAAGAAGTGATTCACATAAGTAATCGGTTGTGGATTTACAAGTTTGGGAAGTCGTAGTTTATTAACAATAGTGTTACTCTCATATTAAATAGGCTAAAAGGCGACGAAGCAAGCTTGGTTACGGTTGATCTACGACAGGTATGTAAAGCTATCCCTTCTTTCTTTTGGCATGTCCTAGATGTAAGTAAGATAAGATATGAGCTTTGGGGTAATTCTATTCATGAGTTCCGAGCATGTTTTATGATTCTTATTCACTTCTTGATATTAGGATTCTTAAAATAGTCGAGCTCCTGCCCTCGAGCTTTTTATATGATCGGGTAGTAAATGATACATGAAAGTTCCTATTCCTGAAAGACTCTATAATGACTAATGACCATAACTTTTATAAGTTGTCTCGTATTAATAATACATGGCTATGATCCCTGAGGCGTTATTTGACATAGTTCGTAATGATATTCATAGAGTACTGAGGGTGACTATTATCCTGATACTCGAGCGTTGATTAGTCTACTTATCTATTGAGTCTCAAAAGATGATTTATATGCATATGGTTACTCACTACTCTGCTCGTGCATACTGTTATTACATCTTTCACCGAGTCCCGGGCCGGGTATGTTTTTGTGCACAGTTTCATTGCATTGTTCATCGAGTCCCTCACTAGAGGGCCAGGTATGGTATATATATATGATGATATGATGATACGATATGATGATACGATATAATGATATGATGATATGATGATGGCACCGAGTCCCATGATGGGCCGGGTATGATATACATGTATATGACAGCTTCACCGAGTCCATAATGGGCCGGATATAATGTATGATATAGGCATGCATGATTTTATTTCATAAGACACAGGTACAGTGATTCCTTGATTATCATACTTGTCTCCTGGAATCTTTACTTCAGTTATGATCTTTCTTATTGTATTTCATGCTTTATATACTCAGTACATATCTCGTACTGACCCCCTTTCTTCGGGGGGCTGCGTTTTATGCCCGCAGGTACAGACGCTCGTTTTGGTGATCCGCCAGCTTAGGATATCTATTCAGCTGTCTTGGAGTGCTCCGTTGTTCCGGAGTCTAGACTTTTGGCACAAATCTTCTGATATTTGTATATGTTTATTAAGGGGTACGGCGGGGCCCTGTCCCGTTATATGTCACTATTGATACTCTTAGAGGTCTGTAGATATATGTGTGGGTTGTATATAGATGTTGTTCAGCTGTGTTAGTGTCACACCCCGATCTCACTAGGGTGTGATGGGCACCCGACCCCGTAACCGGAGCCGAGCGAACCCACTGACTCTTTCTACGTACCAATTTTTTTTGAAATCTCTATGTCAAGTATACATAACAAGGCAAGTATTCCGTTGTTGCTTAAAAATCAAATAAAATATGTAACTACACAGAACTTGTATCGTAGTACAGACTGACTCCTGGAACCCACGACTCTGTCTGCAAAGTCTCTAACTGTAATCAGAAATCCTGGTACATGTGCTATGACTCGGCTACACTCCGGGCCAAGTGGAGCTTGCCAACTTTGCTGGAACATCTTCTATAAGGACTTCTACTCGTCTGGGGTACCTGCGCGGCATGAAACGCAGCGCCCGCATGAAGGGGCGTCAGTACGAATAGTGTACCGAGTATGTAAGACATAGAAAATAACATAAACAAGAGCATAGATTATAAGTGGCAACATCATGGGGTCGTGGATATATATCGAAATAAGAAAGTAACATATGATAGGAACACCCTTTTTTGGCCGGATACCATGCATGCTTGTTTTTCCTTTTGAAAACGAGACATTTCTTTTCATAGGCATAGAAAATAGAATTTATATCATATCATAATGTATCGTAGCATAGCATAGTATATCATAGTATCATAGCATAGCATAGTATATCATAGCATCATAGCATAGCATAGTATATCATAGTACCGAATATATCGCCGCCCACATAGTATAATTCCCGCGTCCGGCATCCCGCGTCCGGATGATATCAAGTCAAGTACGGATACATGCACCGTGAGTATAGCCCGCCCTATAGCGCTTTCTCTTTTTTCCAGCTTTTCCCCAAATACATTTTTATACATAGATATATATATATATATATATCATAGCATGCGAGAGCCCAAGAAAATCGTGTATCCATCGGAGTGACGTAAGGTCGAGAACCTCCGATTATAATATAGAGTAATTAAGGGCGCTTATCTCACCTTGAAGGGATGATTAATATAAGGCGAGACTATTAGTGGAGAGCAATATCATGAGGAAGTATAACATAGGATCATAGGGCATCGTTCGTGTACTTAGAATCCTTGAAGGAAAACACCATTCATGAGTAGAGCCGAGGATTCGAGAAATAGTTCAACGTTCTCATCTCGGCACTAGAACCATAGACTTGGAACCTTTAATCATAGAATCATAGGTAACAGGGAATCATAGTCACCATAGAATTATAGTCGTTGTTTAGGTCATAAAAATTGGCGCATTGTAAAACTTAGTTTTTAAAGGAAAAAGTATATTTTGGAAAATGGCGATGTTGTAAAACTTGGTTTTTGGAAAGAAAGAATATTTTGGAAAACACTTGTAAACTTTCAGTGAGGAAAAATCATGCATTGGGGGTTAAGGGTTTAATTAAAACAATTCTTTTTAGTAGTCAAAAAGATGTCCAAAAGTTTCCTTAAATTATAGAATGAAAATAAGCTAAATGGGACAATAGAGAGAATTCGGGAATAGTGGGCCCACCTCGAGTCAAACGAGGCGGCGTATCAAATTTACGTATATTACGGTTCATGGCATCACTTGGGAGGGTCTTAGGGTAATCGGGTCTTATTTGGGTAAGTTACGGATGTTTAAGAAGTTTTTCCGACATTTCGCGCAAGTTCTAATTCAATTCTACTTTTGGATGAATAGTAACTATTTTCAATCGTAGATTCCGAGAAAAGGAATGGTCCTCGGGACACGTAGTCAACTTAGTACGTCTAAGACATGCCATAGAAAGAAGGGTGAAGCCTTACATACCTTTTCCGCTTATCTTACGCTTCTCCAAATTCGAGCTCCAAATCCGCCAAAAATCTACAAATGGTCGCATTTACCAAATGGTGATTAGGACCTTTAGAGGTTAAATCTTGAATCAACATTCATCCACGAAATTTCGGCGGCATTTCCCCTTTTGTAAATGCGCCATCCCCGAGATTCTAACTCGGCCCAATTCAACAACAACAACCCAAGAATGGAACTCGGCCACAATATTAACAACAAAACCAACAATCTTACAAACAACATTCAATTCATATTCAATTCATTTCGATTCAATTTACATAATGTTCCAACAACTTAATCTACTTACTACTTCATCCAACACCTTCCAATTTCACAAAAACCATAACGACTTAGTTCTTTCTTTCAAACTCATAAGCTATATCGACAATTCCACACATTATAACATTACTTCTATGAATTCAAGAAAGCATATTGAAATCGCATAACGTCCCCAAATCAGCCCACAACCATCTTATCTTCAATTTGCACCATCAAACATTCATTTTCATCATAAAATTCACAACAACAACAACAAGTAAGCTACTAGATACATGGTTCATTCCCTTGCTACACCAAACAGCCCATACTCTCGGCTACCACATCAACATTATCATTCCATGTATTTCATTCATTTCAACACGTTACAACACACACGACAAGCTAAACACAATTAACTCATCACTCATAACACACAACAAACACACACGGCCAAATGACCATTTCCACGGTTCAATCTCCACATCCATATTTTCATGTTCTTCATTCAATTCTACATACTACAACACCAACAAATCATACATGACACATGAAAAAAAAAATTAAAACTTGCCTTGTTCCACCTCCTTCTTCATTCGGCTAAGGCCATGAATCATGTACATGGATGGTTTTCTTGTCCCAACAACTAGCTCATGATAATAAGGACCTTCCAAAGGGTTGAAAAGCTTGAAGAAAACTCTCTCCATGGTCACCTCTATGGGGCTGGTTCGGCCGGCCCTCAAACCGTGCCTTCTCCTTCTTTTTTTCTTCATCTTTCTTCATGTTTCTAGAGAAATGAAAGATGAATACTTATCTTGTTTTTTTTTGTCTTTCATCACATGCTTATATATATATATATATATATATAGAGAGAAAGGGAGGTGGCCTGCCCCTCTTTATTTTTCTCAAATTTTCTTTAATTCTCTAGAAATTTCCTTGTAGTAAAAAATGAATAACCCCTTGACTTGGTCAACCCTTGCCCTTATATGCATATCTTGCAACATAAGATAAACACCTATCCCTTTTTTAATGACTTAAATTAATTGGCCAACATGGACACCTTGGCCATTTCATGAAATTATGTTTCCAACTTCTAGCCTCCGGTTTTCCTTATTCCGAATTTACCCTTAACGCTTCATTCCAATAATATATAAGCGACTTGCGCATCCAACCAAACTAAAAATATAACCTCGTCCTCAACTCCCCGCCATTAACTCGAAATATTCAAATGTGCAAAAATGCGAGGTGTAACAGTTAGCATGACTTGTATTTTGGGACGTTCCCTTTCGTAGTGGCAGCGTTGTCGGCTTGCGTATATATATATATATATATATATGTTTTGGGATGTTGTATGTAGGGCAGCCTTGTCGGCTTGCGTGTATGCAGTTGGGACGTTCCCATACGTTATGATAGCCTTGCCGGCTTATGTACTGTGTTATCTGTTGATGGTTGTGACTCCACAAGAGACAGGTTGCTTGATGTATACATGTGACAGTTCTGAGATGACGTTCTGTCTTTATAAGTTCCATATTATGTTTAGTTGTAAGTTGATTATCACTAATAGGGGTGTATACGAGTGTCCAGCTCGGGCACTAGTCACGGCCTACGGGGTTGGGTCGTGACATTGAAATCAATGTTGAGTGCAACACAAGAGTGAAAGAGTATGAGGCAATAAAGGGTGTTAGTGGTACAGGAGACTTAGATCCTTGAAAGCAAAAATGGCGGGTTTTAGGGAAAATGCATTTGCGGTTACTATAAGCCGATTATAGGGAAGAGAGGAATAATGTGAGATGGCAGAAAGAGGGAAAGATGATGCTATAAGTGAATCTTGGGTATCGAAGAATGGGATACGTGACATTATATGGATGGTACGGATAGCTAGACCTACTTCTATTTGAGCACTCCCATAAAGCAAAAGTTGTTAATTGGAGTGAATCTAGATATTGACTCATAACTACCAGATGAGCTAAGTAAAATACATCCTTGTTCGGATTGCTATGTCGGGTGTATCATTTGATTACAAAATTACAAGAAGAGTATGTTAAGACCTCACACATGAATTATCGTAGCTATAAATTACGGGAAACGGCCTGGATAAGATGTAGCATAGCAAGGGATATATATATATGAAATCAAAATTTGAAGGTGAAGCAACGGATTGGAGAATGGTACAGGCAAAACCCTTAAAGGGGGGAAGCGAGTAAAAAGAACACAAGTATAGAGACTGAACGATAGACCCTAAGAGGTGATAGATAGATGTAACGAACGACGATAGTAACGATGCTAAAGATGCCTATGATCGTATATGTATATGTGCCTATGTATAACACTGAACCCTCGTGGTCGGGTATGCTATGTAAATGCTATGTATATGAAATCAATATGAGTACGAATATGCTAAGCAAATGCAATATATGTGATATTTACATGATACGAATGCGAGTACAAATATGTTATAGATATAGAAATGCTATGAAAGTGAATATATAGATGAATGCGAGTATGAATGAAAATACGACTACGAACACGAATATGTATACGGATATGGATACATGTATACGTATAGGTGTGTATGCACACAAATCACTCAAGAACGATTATGTAACTTGCCAGTATTTATACTTTGCCAATGAAACCAAGTGAGATAGATTTGCAAACCATGTAAGCCTTAATATCATTATTGAACAAGAAGAAGGGCCGACAAGACTTAGAACTTCAAATGAAAGATTGGGTATTCTTAGAAGTGTTGTCAACGAAGAGCATCATGAGATTTGGTAAAAAAGGGAAGCTTAGTCCCCGATACATTGGGCCTTATGAGATTGTGTGCAAGGTAGGCAAAGTGGCTTACGAATTAGATCTACCTCCTTAATTGGAGTCAGTTCACCCAGTTTTCCGTGTCCCGATGCTTCGTAAATATGTTGGAGATCCTACTAGGACTGTGCCAGTAAATGAGGTTCAAGTAACAGAAAAATTGACATGGAGAGGTACCCATTGCCATATTGGATAGGCAAGTACGGAGGCTTAGAAACAAAGAAGGGGCCTTAGTTAAGATTTTATGGAGAGATAATAGTCGAGAAGAGATGACATGGGAAGTGGAAGAAATCATGAAATCCAAATATCCACACTTATTTCAGCCCCCGGAAGAGGGCCAAGACGAGACGTCAAGATCATAAGGTATGTATGTTTTCCTTTTATGCATTCGGGTCGTGTGTGGCCAAATTCTATTGCTATTACATTGTGGCCCTGTGAGGCATTGTTATTATGGGTTGTTGTGACAGGATGGTAGTGCCATATTACAGGGAAAACTCTAGCGAAATTTTCGTAGAATTCCCGAGTGCCTAACATTCGAGGACGAATGTTCTTAAGGGGGGAAGAATGTTACACCTCGAAAAAAATTTCATTGATGCACAATGAATAGGCTAATGAAGAGCACGAAGTATATGAAGTTTCGATAAGTAAGTAATGACTTTTGATGACCTTAAGTAAGATTTTAAAGGCATCCGATGTTAGATGAAAAAGTTGCCAAGAGAAGGCAATGTATACGATAAGTATCGGAAAAGGGTTTATGAGTAGCAAGTTGATGAAAACCTAATGATGTTTGGGGTAGAGTTATAATGCCCCTAGTTTGTTAATGAAGTGATAAACAAGTGTTAAGAAGGTTCCATAAGAATTGGAGATCGAATGAGATGACGAGAACAACTTCGGAGAAGTTGTGGGTTTCACGGCCACTTCCACGGACCGTGAAACTTTGTACGGATCGTGGAATGATCCGTGGAACTACCAGAAGAGATGGTGGCTGGCTGGTGGTGAAACACGGCAAGAACCACGGACCACACCATGTTCAACGGACCGTGGAACTCCCGACGGGCTGAACTCTTCCAAGTTTATAAATGTGATCCCAATTTCATTTATTTCATTCCACACACTTCTTCATCTCTCTCAAGACCTCTAGAACATTTCATACACTTCATCCATAAGAATTCAAGGAAAATTTATGATCAACTTCATCAAACCAACAAGGATCAAGATTGTGAAACTAATTAAAGTCATCTAAACCAAGAAATTCCAAAAGAAGTGAATTAGGGTTTTTGGCGTAAGAAGGGAATCTACACTCAAGACTTATTCTACCATTATCTAAGGTAAGTTTTATGGTATTTTCATGATGTTTGAAGTATTGTAAAGTTGAAACACTTGAATTGTAGAAGAATATGTGAAATGGGTCATAAATGTGGGAATAGTGTCATTGTTGAGTAGAAGTTTGGATTGAGTTGTGGATATTGATATGTTGAGATTGTAAATAAGTTATGAATGACATTTAGAACATGGAATGAGCATTATATGTGAAGAAACATGATAGTGAACTATGGTCATGATTATGGAGGAATTGAAGGGGAATTACCAAATGTAGATAATGCAAATAAATGATGATTGTTGTTTATGATATTGTGATAGTTGTTATTAACATTTGGCAGTTGATAGGGAATATGGAGGAAGTTGTATAAACAAAGGAAATGCTGCCCAATTTTCTCTAGCTTTAGTAAGCACGTCTTTATAAATGTTTAGCTAATGTCGATACGAATCCTCTTGAAGGTAGAACGTGTGCATTAAAGGAGAACGAGCAAGCAATCTAATAGTTAAATGACAAAGGTATGTAAGGCTAGTCCTTTCTTACTAAGGCATGACTCTATGGTATAAATCCTCCTATCTTTCTATGACTTCGCTACATATACGTATGTATCGGAAATGATGAGTTTACGTTATAAAGAGCTCTCATGAGATGAAGTTAAGAGGTATGTTATAAATATGATGATGAGCCCAAGTCTAGAGATCCTAAAACTTATGATACAAAATTTCTACAAAGCTAATGACCTTCATATGATTCTTTGCTATTATTCATTGTTGCTAGACCCATCTTATGATGTTCGTCTCTTTCCTTTCAAGGCATGATTTACCTCCTCCTCCATGAATCTCCTAAATTTCGAAGAACTAAGAGCTTACGTTCATGAATAGCCATACAAGAGAAAGATAAGAGACATATTATGAGCACGATAGTAATGACGATGAGTCTATGACTATAAGGAGCTACACATGGATAAGATAAAGAAGAGAGATAAGGTACGGGCATGATAATTGATGATGATGAGTTAAATCTAAAGAGTCCTAAAGTGAGAAATGATGCCCACGAAGTCAATGATTCTAAGTATGGTTCCACTGGTGCTTCTTCTTATGTACACTCACCTTAAAATGTTAGTCCCTTCAAGGTGAGATACGATGATTTGATTACTCCATAATGTAGTCGGGGTTCCACGACCTTATGTCACCCCGACATAGCTATAGTCGCCTCCAAGTCCTAATGTATGTTTTGCTGATGTATGTATGTGTAATGATGCTAAGTTATGATAAAGCCATGATACGCCTATAAGGTAATTAATAATCATAATTCTATGATATGTATGATGATGTTTAGCTTATAATATACCTATGAAATGTATGATGATGAGTATATGACGATGTGATTCCACCGCGCCTACATGACCGGATATGTCACCGCTACGGCAGGCTGCTATGATTCCACCGTGCCTAGAAGGCTGGACATGTCACCACTAGTGGGCTGCCTGCAACTACACCGTGCTTAGAGAGCCGGACATGATCACCACTAGTGGGCTGCATATGATGGGTACCCGAACGCGGGCTAACGATGATGATGTATGAATGGTATGAAGATGTATGTACGGTATGACGATGTATACGCTATGGTAATTCATATGATATGCTACGTATGATATATGTATAAAATGTATCCATTCGAAGGTTATGTCCTCATCTGATGTCTTATGATTTCTCTACTATGTTCATTTCATTCATGCCTTACATACTCAGTACAATGTTCGTACTGACGCTCGTTTTCTTTGGACACTGTGTTCATGCCCATAGGTAGAAAGGGAGGCGACCCAGACTCGTAGAAGTTGTTAGCTGACTAAGAGCACTCCTTTATTCCGGAGGTGCTATCTTGAGACAGTATTTTTGTGTACATATATTTTGGGCACGACGGGGTCCTGTCCCGTCCATATGTCGAGTACTCTACTAGAGGCTCGTAGATACGTATGTGTGGGTAGTATGGTCTCACAAGTTTCTCATATGCATACGCACGCATGTATATTATTATTTTGATTGCCTAAAGGGTTGATGTTTATAAAGTAAATATGTTTTAAATTAAAGTCGTTATCTATGATTATGAATGATGAGAAATATGAATGAAGGTAGGATAAGTAATAGAATGAGTGGTGCTCGGTGGTTAGCCCCGGGTACCCCTCATGGCCCTAGTCGGGTCATGACAATTGATGACTTATTTGACCAATTACAAGGCGCCAAATGGTTTTCAAAGATAGATTTGAGATCCGGCTATCATCAAGTGAGAGTTAGGGAGAAAGATATCCCTAAGACAGCCTTCAGAACATGATATGGCCATTTTGAGTTTCGGGTAATGTCATTTGGACTAACTAATGCACCGGCACTGTTTATGAATTTGATGAACGATGTGTTCAGGCCTTTACCAGATTTATTTGTGATTGTATTCGTCGACGATATTTTGGTGTATTCTAGATCTGAGGCACAACATGCAAATTATTTGCGTACTGTCCTTAGAGTTCTTCAAACTCGAGAGTTATTTGCCAAATTTTCCAAGTGTGAGTTTTGGTTGAACTCAGGGACATTTTTGGGGCACATTTTTTCAGCCGATAGTATTCGGGTAGATAGCCAAAAGATTGAAGCCGTGAAGACTTAGCCAAGGCCCACGACTCCTACGGAGGTTCGTAGTTTTCTAGGCTTAGCAGGTTATTACAGGAGATTTGTAGAAGGTTTTTCTTCTATTTCCGTACCACTCACAAAATTGGCCCAGAAATCAGCAAAGTTTCAATGGACGGATGCTTGTGAACGTAGTTTCCAAGAGCTAAAGGATAGATTAACCACCTTTGATCCCGACACTTCCAGAGGGATTGGAAGGTTATGTTGTTTATTGCGATGCTTCAAGCATTGGGCTAGGCTGTGTGTTGATGCAACATGGCAAGGTGATTGCGTATGCTTCAAGACAATTACGAAAACATGAGAGAACTTATCCAACTCATGACCTTGAATTGGCTGCAGTAATTCATGCATTAAAGATGTGGAGATATTATTTGTATGGTGTCCATGTGGGTATTTATATAGATCATAAGAGACTTTAGTATATCTTCCAGCAGAAAGAGTTGAATTTACGGCAACGACGATGGTTGGAATTGCTAAAAGATTATGATATTGATATCCTATATCACCCCGGAAAGGCGAATGTCATGGCTGATGCTCTTAGTCGTAGATCTATGGGAAGTTTGTGTGATGTTCGGCCAAAAAAGAGAGAAATGGCTCGTGAGCTCCAGCAGTTAGCTAGCCTAGGAGTTCGAGTAGTGGACTCAGGTAGCATGGGAGCTACCATTTAGGATGCAGCAGTCTCGTCGCTAGTAGTGGAATTGAAGGAGCGACAATATGAAGATCCCATGCTAGTTCATTCCAGAGATATAGTCTCTCAAAAGGAGAAGTCATCATTTGAGGTCTCAGGAGATGGAGTTCTTCGATGCTGAGGCAGATTATGTGTTCTTGATGTGGCAGGATTACGCCACAAGATATTGAGAGAAGCCCATTGCTCCCGTTATTCTGTCCACCCCGGAGCAACGAAAATGTATCATGATCTTAGATCTATATATTGGTGGAATGGGATGAAGAAGGATATAGCGGAATTTGTAGCTCAATGTCCCAACTGTCAACAAGTGAAAATCGAGCACCAAAAGCAGGGCGGATTATTGCAAGCTGTAGAAATTCCAACTTGGAAGTGGGAAGTAATTAACATGGACTTCATTACAGGCTTATCTCATTCTCGACGTAAGTATGACTCTATATGGGTGATTGTGGATAGGCTCGAAACAGAATTTCCAAAAAATTGGTTGAGGGATGGGATCCAGATCAAAAAAATATTAATAATAAATAATTAATAAAAATGAATAATTAAGTGTGTTTGTTCCCCCCTTCTTCCTTACCCTGGCAAGTCTTTGTGAAATAACTGCTAATGCATCTCGGTTCGAGTCCGATGGCGGCATACCGTCTTCTAAAAAGGATAAATAGATCTTATAATGAATTCAATTCCCCCCCAAACTATGTGATTGAATAAATCCTCCTGCGGGCCAAGGGCTCCCACGAAGTCAGCTCATTTCTTACTAGTCAGAACTACATATTTGGCAGAAGATTATGCAAAGCTTTATGTTAAAGAGATAGTGCGACTTCACAGTGTTCTAGTATCTATTATCTCTGATAGAGGCAGAAGATTATGCAAAGCTTTATGTTAAAGAGATAGTGCGACTTCACAGTGTTCTAGTATCTATGATCTCTGATAGAGGAACTCAGTTTACAGCTAGTTCTTGGAAGTCCTTCCAAGAGGGTTTGGGGACTCGGGTGAGCCTTAGCACGACATTTCATCCGCAGACTGACGGACAAGCTGAACGTACCATTCAGACTCTCAAGGATATGCTACGGGCATGTATGATGGATTTTGGAGGTAATTGGGATGATCACTTACCACTTATTGAATTTGCTTATAATAATATGTCACACCCCGACCCTGCTAGGGTGTGATGGGCACCCGACTCTCCTCAGAGTTGAGCGAACCCTCAGACATTCGCGTAATAAAACCTGCCATTTCGAAAACTTCTTAAAACATGGAACTTTTCAAACAAAGAAATCATTATCCGAAAATACATACTCCTTTAACATTTACAAATTTTTCGCACTTCCCGACGCACTATCCACGGGACAACATCGCAAAGTCTCTAGGATGTACAAATACCATGACATAAGTACTCGACCTGGCAACACTCCGAACTGAGATGGAGCTCGCCAATCCCACCGGAACAGCTCCTAGCAAAGTCTTTTACTCGTCTGGGTACCTGCGTGGCATGAAACGCAGCCCCCAAAAAAAGGGGGTCAGTACGAAGAAATGTACTGATTATGTAAGGCAGTGACCAATAATAACCGCAGCTTAATTTGAGAGAGAAGAAATCGCAAATCAAATTCAATACTGCGCCTTGATCTGGAAGAAGCATAAATATATATATACGGGTCTCATGTAATCCTTAAGTGAATAATGCAAATGAACACACACATCTTAAGTAAAGGGTGCAATCTAACCCGTGCGTCGCTTCCGACATTCAATGAAATAGTCCCTTCGGACGGCCGCTTCCGGCGTAGTAATAAGGATGGCCCCTTCGGGCATTGCCGCTTCCGGCATAACAATAAAGATGGCCCCTTCGGGCATAATAGTAATGATAATGTAAACATAAGTAGTAAGTGAAATGAAATAGTAAAATCTCGCACCCCCTTCGGGGTCGTTTTTGAAAAATAGCTCACTCAGACATAAGCTGAGGCCATAGTGCACCCAACGTGAGCCGAGGCCATAGCACACTCGGTGATCGGTGAGGCCACGGCTCGCTCGGACACGGACCGAGGCCATAGCACACTCGGCATAAGCCGAGGCCACCGCACCCCTTCGGAGTGGTTTTAGAAAGTCTAAATATTAAAATCTCACACCCCGTCGGAGTGGTTTTAGAAAATCAATTTTGTGTTTCTTTGTACAAAACTAGTTCTTTAAAAATCATCAGTGAACCACAAACGCGTTTCCGAAGCCATTTTTGGAAAACCGAAGTAATAATCGTATTAGAAACATTGTTACCCAGCAAAGCATATTATAGAACATAACGAGGTAGCTAAGCAACTGGCCTTTGGTAGTCGGGTCCTACTCATGCAAGTTCTAAATGTTTAGGAAGTTCTTCCATCATTTCACACAATTTCTAATTCAATTCTACTGAATGAATAGTAGTTAATTTCAATCTCGAATTTCTAAGAAAGGAATTGTCCCCGAGGCACATATTCAAGCCTACTACGTCTAAGACATGCCAAAGAAAGAAAGTGAAGCCTTACATACCTTTCGGACGACTTATGCTCGCTCTATCTCCAATCCCGTTTCGCCTAGAATCTGCAAACGGTCACATTTACCAGTTACTATTCATGAGACTTTAACTTTCAATCTTGGTTTAATACTTGTCTACCAAAATTTTGGCAGCACTTCCCCTACAAATCCATCCACCCCGAGAATTCAACTCGGCCAAATTACAACAACCAAACCAACAATCACAATAACAATATTGATAGGCAATTCAAGATGTCCCAACCAACATCCAATCTTGTCCGAAGCCTTCCAACTCAACTAGAACAATAACAACACATTTTTCTCTTTCAAATTCATCAACTATATCAACAATTCTATATGTTAACAACATCATTTCCATCAACACAAGAAACTATATTGAAATTACACTATGCTCTAAATCAGCCCACAACAATTATGACTTCCGTTTGGATAATCAAACCTTCATTTTCGTCACATAATCCACAACAATCAACAACCAAAATACCATATAAAATGAGTTCAACATACCTATACCAATTCAGCCCATATTCGGCCACAACAAAACATTCAACATTCCATGAGTTTCCTTCATTCTCTACACATTACAACAACACATAAACATGTGGAATACACTTAATTTCTTACCCTAACACAACACACACTACACGGCCACACATATGCACACACACGGCCACACTCCCACCTCCCTATTTTCATGGTTTTCCATTCATTTCTACACTTCACACCACACACAAACCATGCATAACACATGAAAAACAAGTTTGAACCTTACCTTTCCTTCAACTTTACTCCCTCGGCTAAGGTCATGAACCATGCAAACGGATGCCTTGCTTGCTCCAACAATTAGCTCATGTTAATAAGGACCCTTCACTTAGTAGGAAAACATGAAAAGAAAATTTTTCCATGATCACTTCTCCCATGGCCGTGGTTCGGCCACCATGGCCGATCCTCTCCCTCCTTTCTTTCTTTTTCTTTTCTTTCTCTTTTCTTGAATTCTCTAGAACAAAAATGATGAAGTGTGTCTTCTTGTCATCACACACACATATATATATATATTACTAATGGGGCACATGGCCGGTCATGTGCCCCTCTTTAATCTTTTTTTTTTTTTGAATTTTTCCTTCCCTCCAAATTTCTCCAAGTTTCATGAAATTTCCAAAAGATGAATCATAATGAAAATGACTTAACAAGTCATCTAGCTCTACCTATATTAATCCTCCATGTAGCTATGGCCCACACTACATGTGGCTTTATTTTTCATGAGCTACAAATTTCCAAAATTCCATTTTTACCCCACATTTTTATTAGCATTTCCATCCCATAAAATCATAGAGTACTTATATCTTACAACAAAGCCGGAAATAACCTCGTCCCTAATTTGTCGCAAACAACTTAAAAATTTTCCGACGTACAAAATGCAAGATGTAACATCCTCCCCCCCTTTAGAACATTCGTCCTCGAATGTTCACTGTCCTTATGAGATCTCATAATATTCTGGGGGAGGGCCCTTCCTGTGGTTGTCCTTTTTCTTCACGCCCTAATACAAACTATTTACAAGTACGGTCGCACACCGTTGCACGTCGACAGCCCATATAGTTTCATAGCGTATATCCTCATATCCCATTCTTTCTTAGACCCGTTTCAAATTTCACGCGAATTCTTATTCCCTATCACACCTTATTCTTTTTACATTCTTACCTTTAAAATCTTACTCCCCTTTGCTTTTGTCAACACTAGAGCTCCAGTGCCCTTACTCGATTAATGGTTTCCCACACCGTAGCACCGGTGACTGGGAATCACATACTCACCAGTACACTCACATATAAGATACCGTATGCATTCATACACATGCACGTAATTATCATTGACTAACCCACAAAATACTTCCCAACACTATTCAAACCTATCCCGATTCCAGGACCGTGATGTACTTTCGTCCCCTTTTTCCGCCCAGCCTCGTCACATTCTATATGACCTCTTATGGTCCCCAACCATCCCGTATACATTTAATTTCCTTTAGTCCACCCTGGCTTCTCGTTTGTCTCTTATACTCAGATTTATAAAATTTCTTCATACTTCCCAGGGGGTCACCCATCATGAAATTGCTCCCACCTGAGCACGCTTAACCCCGAAACTTTGGTGGGATTTGGTGCCTTAATGTCTGACAATCGCGTCCACTTCCTCATATGCCCTTTACTACATAATCTGGAGCCGCCCTCAAAGTTTCACGTATTCGAGGCATTTTCGTAACACGTCCTTTCTTATGCAATTACCGTTTTACCCTTTTTGATCCTCAATGGTCACCTTTATAGATTCTTATCATTCGAGATCTCACAGCAGATACCAACAATACCTTACAAAGGCATCGTGACCATCTGGAACTTTCTGTCTCAGGTAACAGAACAAATATTTCCAAACTTGCCCTTGTAACCTGTCCATATCGTTACTTGCCTCCTTCCGCCGTATGTAAAGCTTACGTATGGAATTTCATTTTCCTATGCCTTGGTTCTATCGCACGATCTATGACAGAAAGAAGGTCAACAATCCCTAAATGCCCCGTAGCCTCCCGTTTATAAATGTGGCGCGCTTCACACCATAAACAGGACTCTCTGACACGACTTTGCGAACAACCCCTGTGTGACGGACCCTTGCTCGATACCACTTTGTCACACCCCCGACCCTGCTAGGGTGTGATGGGCACCCGACTCTCCTCAGAGTCGAGCGAACCCTCAGACATTCGCGTAATAAAACCTGCCATTTCGAAAACTTCTTAAAACATGGAACTTTTCTGTTACATTCCGCTTTTTCGCATAATCGGAAAATTCGAAATAATTGTGATTTATGAGAAAGGAGGCCATGTTTGAATTTTTCTTAGTAAGTGTGTGGCAATTATGGAGATTTGAATGTGGAAACACCTAGAAGGCCTAAGGGCAAAATTGGAATTTTGGAAATTTGTTTCGGGAATTTCAAAATAAGAATTATAATGATTTGGGCTAAAAAAAAAATGAAATTGAAGCCCAAGAGAGAGGGGGTGGCCGGCCATGATTAGGCCCAAGTCCACCCCAATTAATGAAAATTTCCATGTGCCAAATATGTGGCCTCTTAAGGGGATAAATATATATTAATCCCTCTCTAGAATTTTCAAGAGAAGTCAAAAGAAATCAAGAAAAATTGAGAGGAGAAAGAACAAGAGAGGTTCGGCTAAGAGAGGAAAAAGAAGAGAAAAAAAAAAAGAGAAATTCTTGGAGCCAAATCTTTTGATTCAAAATTCAATTCTTGTGGGAATATTACTAAAGTCAAGGTGCTCTACAACTTGGTGCAATTAGTTTGGCAAGGAAGAGCTTAAGTTGGCAAGGAGAAGAAATTTGGAAAGGTAAGAATTCTAATATTTATGTTGGGAAATTATATATGTGTGTTGTAGTATAGGTAGAGTATATGAGAAATTTGGAAGTGTTGCATGCATGTTGGCCGTGTAGTGTGTGTTTGTGTGTTGGCCGTGGAACATAGTAGTGGTATGAAGGAAATTGTTAACTTGTTAGTATGTTGATTATGTTGTTATGGTCTTGTGAAATAAATGAGAAGTATGGAAAATCTTGTGTGTTGTGAATGTGTGTGTGTGTTGGCCGTGTGCATTATGATGAAGGGGAGGAGATGAATCAAGTTATTTGATATGTTAATTGTGTTGTTGGAGTCTTGTGATGAAAATGGAAGGCTAATGGTCTTAGTTGGCATGAGAAAGTTGTTGTTAAATTGTTGTCGGAAAGTATGCGATTTTATTATAAATTATGTAATTGGGAAGAATGAAGTTGTAAGATGTATATGGTGGTTGCTATAAATGAAATTGAAGGATATAAATATGTCGCGAATATTTATGTTGAAGTTTGGAGGTTTTGAATGGATTATGAATTTGGTGGAAAATTTGTATATTTTGTATATTATGTGAATATTTCGTAAAATGATATGGAATGTTTCCGAAATGATCTTGTTGGGTTGATGAATATGAAAATATCAATGTCGGATTGAAAGTGTGAAGTTAGAATTGAAATTATTGTGTTGTGTTGGAAAAAATGGCCAATTGTGCCATATTGCGTATTTTGTAATACTTGTTGTTGTTGTTGGTTTGTTGGTGTTGTTGTTGATTATTCTGAGCCGAGCTAAGTCTCGGGGATGTCATAATTATAGGGGAAGTGCTGCCGGAATTTCGGTAGCCAAATATGACCCCAAGATTGAAATATTAGCTTGCATGAATAGTAATTGGTAAGAATGACCATTTGCAGTTTTTGGACGAAACGGGAGTTGAGATTTGAGGAGCATAAGGTGCAATCCCATGTAAAGCCATACGCCTTTTATTCTTTGGCATGTTCGAGTCTAACGGACTTGAAAGCGAGCCTCGGTTGTACTTCGCTTCTCGGGATTCAAGATTGAAAATAGCGCAAAATCTTTCGAAGATTGAATCAATTTCTTCTAAGTTGACCTATAAGGACGTAATTTCCATAAATGGAGTCGAAACACTCTAAAATGATTATGGACGCCCCCCTACGGTTTATTATCTAGAATTTACGTACTTTATTATGATTGGGTCCGAGGTGGGCCCACAATACCCTGATACTCCCGGTATGGTCCTAATCGATCTGTTTTAAATACATTTTTCATAAGTAACTCTTAATTACGTTACGTCCGCTAACTAATAAGTATTTTAGACCGTGTCTTTACGAATCAACATTATTCGACATCCGTAACGACTCGGACGTTCGTTCCGATATAATCCGACTATTCGATCCGATCCGTTTTACGAACTATTTCGGTTTTATTTAGTCGCATGTTGGTCCGTACGTATATGGTTTCTCATGGATGCGTTCGTGGATGACTCAATACTTCCTTCACCGCGCCGGGCAGTTCAGTGATTCGTGCACCTCATCGCATTATTCACCGCGTCCCTCGGATTGTGCGGGCCGGGATGCATCGTCATGTATCGATTCGGATCCGATTATGATTATGATTTGATTATGCGATATTATGGGGATGGCGGCCGGGGATGGCATTTGATGCGACTTCGTCGTCCACCGCGTCCCGTACTTACGGGGCGGGTTCGTTACCGCGTCCCCGCATTAAGGGCGGGATGCTCGTCTCGTATGTATCGGGATCCGATTTCTGATGTCTGTCTGCATATGATTATGACTCTGCATGCATGATTTTGTCTGTTACAGTTCTGTATGTCCGATTTGGAATATGACTCTGTCGGTCACACTTCACAAAGGCGGTTGGACTACGATTACGTACGTCGCATTTACGTACGTCCGATCCGTATTCGATTAAATACGCTATACAATTGAGATACGTTTCCGTCCGAGAATCCGTCCGTACACTCGTAAGTACGATTCGCTATGGTTCCGTCCGTACGTGCAGCCAAGTCGACTCGCTACGAATCCGATTCTGTCCGCTCGTTTCCGTATCTCCGTCTGTACGATTGTGCGTATCGACTGCGAGCTATTCCGATTATGTATGTTACTGTTTCCGCTTACATACTCGGTACATCTTCGTACTGACCCCCTGGCTTCTCGGGGGCGTGTTACATGCCCCGCAGTGTACGAACGCGCCGCGTGATCACCGCCGGTTGGGTCATCGTCGGTCGTTCTTTGGAGAGCTCCTTTGATCCGGAGCTGATACTTTTGGTATATATTTTCTGTTGTATCTATGTTCTGTATATATATGATCATTTGGGCACGGCGGGCCCCGTCCCGTCTTCGATTCGTTCGTATGTTAGAGGTCCGCATATATACGTGAGGTGTGGGTTGTCACTGTCCGGGTAGGTATGTGTGATATACAACCCTGTCTGATATAATAGCCCTAACGGCTTCTGTACAGGTTTCAGTATGTATATATGCATATGTGTGCTCGAGCGATGCACCTTATATCTGTAATCGGAATTAGCAATTTGGTATGCTGGATCTGTTAGGTAGGTACGTATGGGTGTCCAAGTAGGACACCAGTCACGGCCCACGGGGTTGGGTCGTGACATTTTCCAAGTTAAAGAATGGGTGTTCTTAAAAGTGTCACCAATGAAGGGTGTAATGAGATTTGGCAAAAAGGGAAAGCTTAGTCCTCGGTACATTGGGCCTTATGAGATTGTGCGCAAGGTAGGCAAAGTGGCTTACGAATTAGATCTACCTCCTGATTTGGAGTCAATTCACCCAGTTTTCCATGTCTCGATGCTTCGTAAATGTGTTGGAGATCCTACTAGGATCGTGCCAGTGAATGATGTTCAAGTGACAGAAAAGTTGACTTATGAAGAGGTACCAATTGCCATATTAGATAGGAAAGTACGGAGGCTTAGAAACAAAGAAGTGGCCTCAGTTAAGGTTTTGTGGAGAAACAATAATCGAGAAGAAATGACATGGGAAGCGGAAGAAAATATGAAATCCAAGTACCCGCACTTATTCCAACCTCCGGTAGAGATCCAAGATGAGACATCAAGATCATGAGGTATGTATGTTTTCCTTTTTATACATTTGGGTCGTGTGTGGCCAAACTCTATTGCTATTATGTTGTGGCCCTGTGAGGCATTGTTATTATGGGCTGCTGCGATAGGATGGTAGTGTCATATTACAGGGGAAACTCTGGCAAAAATTTTATAGAATCCCCGAGAGCCTAACATTCGAGGACGAATGTTCTTATGGGGGAGAGAATGTTACACCTCGGAAAAAATTTTCATTAATGCACAGTGAATAGACTAACGGAGGGCATAAAGTATGCGATGTGTTAATAAGTAAGAAATAGCATTTTATGACCCTAATTGAGATTTCAAAGACATTCGAGGTAAGAGAAGAAAGTTTGCCAAGGAAGGCAAGGTATACGTTATGTATCGGGAGAGATTTGCGGGTAACAAGTTAATGATGACTTGATGACATTTTGGAGAAGAGTTATAAAGTCCCTTAGATTGTTAATGAGGTGCTAAAAAAGTGCTAAGAAGGTTCCATAAGGATTGGAGATCAAAAGAGTCGACGAGATCGAGTTCGGAGAAACTGGGCATTATACGGCCCAACATACTGGCCGTATAAAATATACTGGACGTATGTTAGGCCGTATATTCACCCAGATTGCCAGCCACACTGGACCAAATCTACGGCCAGACATACGGTCAGTATAAATTATGCGGACCGTATGTTGGTCCGTAGAATTTGGTCGAGACAGATTGTGTATTATTAATAAGGGGACCAAGTTCATTTCATTTCATTTCCTCTTCACTCCCCTTCTCTCTAGAACTTTATAAAACATTTCTCCACACCTCTCCTACAAGAATTCAAGAGATATTAATGATCAACTTCTTCAAACCAAGAGAATCAAGTGTAAGAAACTCATTAAAGCTCATCCAAGACAAGAAATCCAAGCGGAGGTGGGACTAGGGTTTTGCTCAAGTGAAGTGTTTCCACCCAAGGTCTATTCCTATGCCATCTAAGGTAAGTTTTATGGTATTTACATGTTTTTTGAGGTATTGAGAGGTTGAAAGACTTGGATTGTAGAAGGAGATAGAAAATGGGTCATGAATGTGAGAATAGTGATATTTTTGAGTAGTAGCTTGGATTGAGTCGTGCTTCTTGATATGTTGTGATTATGATTATGTTATAAATGACATTAAGAACATGGGATAGACATTGTATATGAGTGAACGTAATAGTGTGCTATGACCATGGATATGGATGATTTGAAGTGAATTGGGAAATATGGATAATGTAGGTGAATAAAGACTATTTCTTATGAGGTTGTGAATATTATTATAGATGTTTGGGAATTGATATATGATATGGAGGAAGTTGCATAAATAAAGGAGATGCTGCCCAATTTTCTCTAGCCTTATTCAAGTATGCTAAGCTATCGATTTTCTAATGTTAGTATAACTCTAATGAAGGTAGAAACGGGAGCATTGAAGGAGAACGTTCAAGCGATGGAATAGTTGAACGAAAAGGTATGTAAGGCTAACCCTTCTTTCAATAAGGCATGGTTCTTTGGCCATATATCTATTCTTTCATGAGCCTATGATGTCCTCCAAATGATTTTATCTCTAAAGCTATTAAAGCTCACGATTCTCGTTGTGTTACGATTCTATGAAATTCCTTATTTGATGAGTGATCCTCTAAGGATAGATGTAATAAAACGATGATAGTAATGATGTCAAAGATGCTTATGAGCTCTTATGTATATGTGTTTATGTATGACTATTATGTAACCCCGAGCTTATATGGCCGGGTATGATATGTATTGCGCGCGCACCACTGCAGTTGGGTACGGATAACCCTGAGCCTTGGTAGGGCCAGGTATGTATAATCACCGAGCCTTGCCATGGTCGGGTATGTGAAACACCGATCCTTCATGGTCGGGTATGCTATGTAAATGAATATGAATATGAATATGAATATGTAAATGAATATGAATATGAATATGTAAATGAGTACGGATATGAATACGGATATGGATATGGATGTATGTACACAATCACGCATTAGAAATGGAAGGTCCCTATGAAAAGCAAGTAAGTGTTTATGATGATGGTTCTACTACCTCCCATCTTATGCTATTTCTTATGTTGTTTATTATGCTTCTATAATGATGTTGATGATGCTTTACATACTCAGTACATTCTTCGTATTGACGTCCTTTCGTTTGTGGACGCTGCGTCATGCCCGCAGGTGGACAGGGAGACAAGCTTGATCTATAGCTTTATTACTCAGGGACTACGTAGCGGAGCTCTATTTCATTCAGCGGTACAGCTTTTGGTATCTATTCTTTGGTGTACATACTTATGGGCATGGCGGGGTCCTGTCCCTCCTATATGATATGACATACTCTCCTTAGAGGCTCGTAGACATGTGTATATGGTTAGATGTATTTGGCCTCGTCGGCTTATATTTTGGATATCATTCTGTTAGCCTCGCCGGCTTATGTACATTGTTATAGGCATAGTTGTTGATGGTGATATAAATGCATTGTTGCCCAATGGAAATAGTATGAATGATGGATAGAAAGTATGATTTAGCTATATGGCTCACCTAGATGTAAATGTGAATGTATGATAAGAGGTGCCCGGGTGGGTTAGCACCGGGTACCCGTCATGGCCCTCCGGTTGGGTCGTGACATCACCCACGGCTGGGCCTTCTATGCATTTTTCTTTTAATATTAGTTTCCTTTTTATCTTCTTGGACTCGATAAATATGAAGGAGGTTGGATTGACTAAGCCCAAGCGGCCAGGCAGTGGATGGGGAAGGAAAAACAAGAGGACCCAGGTTAGTTTATATTTACTGAACTTATCATACACATAACTATACACATACATATGCATCCAATTCATTCATAAGTCATGCAATTAAAGCATTTTTATATGTGCTATTGGGCTTCACTGGTAGGGATTTAAGCAGTAAAAGGGGAAAAGTCATCACCATCCGTATTCCCGATGTCGCACAAGATCCAAGAGGTTTCACGAACTTCAGGCATAGCAGGACATTAGGGGGAGGCTAAGACCAGACCCCAAAATTACCTCAATTTCCCAGCCAGTGCTGTCATAAAAGAAAGAATGTTAAAACAGGATCTTACATTCATACACAAGCATGGTATAGATTGACACATATAGATATAGTATAGCCAGAAGCAAACTGAGGTAAATAGGATGGTATGGTCATAAGAAAATTGGCATTCATAGATATAGTATAGCCAGTAACAAATTGAAACAACTAGGTAGGGTGTAAACAGAATCAAGAACCAAAACACATTGTCATGGGTGAACAAAAAAACAAACTTCACTACTGATATAGTGTAAACAGAGGTAAACTACATGTCATATTCATGAGGATAATGCAGAGTTATTCACAATATGGCCATAATATAAAGAAAATACATATGACTTATACACAGCCAAGGCAAGCAAACACATAACTGAATCATGGCAATGCTTTAAGATTAGATAACCTTACATAGAATACATGTATTATGTAGGAAGACATAGTCTATGACTCCAATGGACATATCATAGATAAAACTTAAGCAGATAGGATTAGATTTCCCTAGTTGAGGCAACTACTTACAGCATAAACAACACACAAAACAAATAATTGATCTCCAACTACTGTGACACAAACAGAAGCAGAGCACAGACAGATCTAAATATGCAAGGGAGATACAGGAAGGGTTAGGGTCCCACTGAGCCTAATGGCCACCATCATGATGCACACTACCTCAAAAATAAGTAGTTACAGATAAGGAAAGTAACCATGGTGCAAGCAGGGTTAAATATAAGTAATGTCAAAATGTTCTAAGTCCAAGTGACCTTACTTAAGATATGTTGTCTTCAGGGAAGAGCAGCCATACTTGGACACACACATTATGAGCAAACAGAATGCAAGCAGTCTCAGACATGTGCAGATGATGCAAAGATATCACAATAGATTCAAACTGATTCCATTATGACAATAGACATGGATCAAATAAAAATATTAATCTCATGGAAGGTACAAATGCAGAATGGATAAAAGAAAAGGGTGTAAGAAGAATAATGCATGCTCCTTATCAATGTTCTAAAAAAAAACTAGTATTATACGACCGTTAAAAAATACAGTAGTTTAAGGTTCAAAGTTTTAAATCCCTTTTAGACCTTCCCCCCTTTAGTCTTATACCATTGCAAAAAACAGATTAATCTCATAAGAAAATGTGCATAATTTAGCTCATCATTCATAATTAGAGGCCTGCTTTTGACTCTCTCACCTTTAAGCTAAACAATATTCATAATTCACCTGAGATCATTTCAAAGCTTACTTCTGTTATCACTATGCCCCTTATGATCATATTGAAACTTGACACTTAAAATGTCCATAACCAATAATTCAACCAAGCTCAAATACATGTACACATAAACAGATACAGTCATTTACGCTAGGATTATGACCATTTCGGTCACGACCCAACCCCGTGGGCCGTGACTAGTGCCCGAGCTGGGCACCCATACGCGCTCTTTAACCAGATTCGGCATACTGACGACTTATACATCTATAAATATCAAACGTGGCTCCAAACGAACGCATACAAACACATATGTGGTTGTACGATGGGCGGAGCCTCATAATATACATATAACATGTCAAAGCATATATACACGCACACAACAAGTGCTGCCACGATGGATGGGCCGCCCAAACATAACTCACCGTCGCATCCGAACAAAACTGTACATAACCCACATCTATGTCTACAGACCTCTAATCCAGAATAACAGAATCAGATGACGGGACAGGGCCCCGCCGTACCCTGAATAACATAATCATATACATCGGAAGAATATATACCCAAAATATTGGCTCCAGAACAAAGGGAGCACTCTGAACAGCAGAACGGAAATCCTACGCCGGCGGATCACCGAAACGTGTGTCTGTACCTGCGGGCATGAAACGCAGCCCCCGAAGAAAGGGGGTCAGTACGGAATATGTACTGAGTATGCAAAGCAGAAGATATAGTAACAAATCTGAGCCATAATCGAAACAGAGGTACAGAAAACAATTATAATAATCAGAATGCCAACCCGCTTACTCCTGAAATATAGATTATACATATACATACCGAAGCACATCATAACATCATACCTTATCATATGAGCTGACATTAACCGATGTGGGATTCGCCTAAACCAATGTGGGATTGTTGCTCCCAAACGCACACGCAAGTATACGTGGTCGTACAAGTAATATAGACTGTTAAGTCCAGATATCGATCCCACAGAGACTTAGATTCTACTGTTAAACTAATTTAAATTCGAATGAAACTATTCAAGAAGATGAAAATCAAGATTGTTTGTTGAACTATACTAAAACTGAAAAGTAAACAATTTGTGATGGATGGTTGTTGGAACTGGGGATATCTTGACTCAGATTGTAAGAATTATCAGATGAGAGAAAGATCTAGGGTTATGGCTTTCGACAATTCAGATGATCTTCAGACAATTCCACCTATTTTATTTCCTGGGTTACTAGTTGACGGGTTAATTATAACTTATGATATTCTCTCGAACTACTCACAAGCTTCGTAGATGTTACTCCAATCCCTATATCTCTATGGTCATTAGCAAGAACAAGAACGCATTTAATGTTACCGTATTCAACTAAGTAGGGCTAAAGGGTATATCTCTATCCTCAGTAGCGAAACGATTAAATCGAACAAACTCTATTTATTCTTATTATGTACGTGAATTCTCTTTCTCAAGTTCAATCCACGCACCACAGATAATGTCTAACTATTGGCCAGATAATCAAACAATTGAAACCAAGAATAAATAAGCAACCCACAATATGGAAAATCAATACATAGAAATTATCATCAAATCATCTTACAAGTCTTTCGCCACAACCCTAGAAGTAAGGAGATTAGCCACTCATG
This sequence comes from Lycium ferocissimum, assembly GCF_029784015.1. Lineage (NCBI taxonomy): Eukaryota > Viridiplantae > Streptophyta > Magnoliopsida > Solanales > Solanaceae > Lycium > Lycium ferocissimum. The sequence goes on along the minus strand of NC_081343.1, from coordinate 12,416,316 downwards.
GTTCGATCATAGACAAACGAAGCCATAAATAGACTAGGGTTGAAAAAGATAAAAAGATGAAAATAAATTAGAGAGACAAAGGAGACGGTGGCTTACAAAATCTTTGATAATCCCACAATACCGTTCTCAGCTATTCAACTGTCTATATATATACTAGGGTAACAAATAATTATTAAGGAATCCAAATCCTAGTCTAATCGGAAAAATCTCCAGATTCCCGCTTTCCCCACGCGATGCGGACTGATCGCGTAATGATCTGCAGCTTCTCGCTTTTGGCCCGCGATGCGGACCGATCGCGGGACCTGATGACTGAGTTGAATTGTTCCGCTTTCTTCACGCGATGCGGGCTGATCGCCTGACTTTCTGGGGCTTCTCGCGATCCTTTTTGCGATGCGGAAGGAAAGCGAGGTTCTGCAGTTGCTTGCGCTCCTTTTAGTTCGCCCTTCGCGGTTATCGATTCGTCACCTCAGCCCATCGACATCTGCTACGACTTCCAAGCATTTCAAGCACATTTCCCATCGTTTGTCGCAATTGTACCTATACACATAAAACATAACGACATGAGTTCAAATACGACGGTTGCTTCATGAATTAGGCGATACAAGTCATAATAAGAGGTTGTAATACGACACAAAACATGATATTTGTGCCAAATATCACCACCCCCACTTAGACTCTGCTCGCCCTCGAGCAGACACAAACCAACCTCAGACTCTACTTCCAGCCTACTCATTCAAACAGGTCTACAACGGGATTCGGCTAGTATGGCTAAACGAGATTCTCAACAACAAACCAGCGACCCAGATTGCGAAACCCATGCCAAAGGTTTTAAAAGCCTCATTTTCAGCACCAAGTATTTCTTTTCAATGAAAACATTTCGAATTTCAAAACCGTTGACTCAACGACACCACTTTAACGCATATAGGTAGTCTTATGATCAAGAAATCAATACTTCACCACTCTATTGCTAGTTATGTGCCCTCACCACAAAAGACTAGTCCATATCTCACCAAGAATCCTATGTTTAAATCAATGGACCTGAAATCAATAATGCACTCACTCTCACAAAGAACGTCACATGTAATGTACGACATACCATATGCTTGCCCGTAGTGTAACCACTCCACTAATACAAGTAAGGCGAACCTAGAATCAAGTAGGACTTCGAGGGCCGTAACGTAGGGCCGAGGGACGGGTAGGAATTATTTAGATAATAGTGACTAACCTCCCTAAGCACTTTAACACATATACTTTTATCATTCTTGCACAATTTCTTCGTTGGCCCTTATTCAACACCATCCAACCTTTAATTTCTCCCAGTTCACCCGTTTTCTTTGTTTAAGCACCCTCTTTAAAAGTCACACAAGTTAGAAAGAAAACTTTTCTGCTACACATTTTTTTCAGATTTCTCCTTCTTTTTTTTTTTTTTTTTTTTTTTTTTTTCAATTCGATTCCCAACTAACAAGTGAATTAGTTCTTTTCATTCGGTGCTCCCATTGTCTCCCTAGATTACAATTAATAACCATTGTCCCTCTTTATTTCACATCCCAACTCCCATCATACATGTAAATGCTTAAAGTGCTTCAGGAGTGTTTTGGATCAAACATTGAGTTTTATAGAACGAAGGGGTCAAGGCTAATTAACTGCTATCAAAGAAAAGGCTAAAGGCTCAAAAGGGTTAACTAGGGTGTTATTTGCAAGTTGGTAGGATAACTTGTTAGGCTCTTTAGTGGCTAATCAAAGAAACGCCTCTATCACTTTCTAGGTCCCGCCAAACTTCATTTCGCTTTGTGAACACACAGGGCACGTTCTAGATGTCAATACCAAACATGGACATAAACAAAAATCCTTACACACACATGGCACACAATTAACGCAAGAGGGATCCGGTTGTCCCTCGAATCAAATGGCAATGAAAAACAGCAATTCCAAGTGGGTCATACGAGTCACAAAAACCGATTTCAAGTGCTTTCAAGAAAAGTGAAACAATTTCACGGCATGTTTTCACAAAAAAAAGATTTCAAGATCGCTCTTATGCCAATACTTCACCTAACCCGTGCACCTAGCATTTGAATACACCTATCCTAAGGACTAATTTTCCCTCGAAATGTGTTGTCATCCACCCGTCATCAGGAAAAGCCCTTTCTATGACTAAAAAAAAAAAATCTACCTATGCCCGGTTCAAAGGCCCCCCCTCGGGAAAGAACCGAGGCCGTAAGAAAACCAAAGGGGGTGGATGATGAATGCCTACTAATGAGGGACTTATGAAGTTACCAAAGGAAAATAAGGAAAATAAAATCTTTTTTTTTTTTTTTTTCGACACTAAGACGCAAAACTACTAATAAAAAAATCCTAAGGCATACTAATCATCATCCGCAACCTCAAAACATGTTGTTACAAACCAGGGACGTATTTCCCCACCCCACACTTAAAGGTATGCACTGCCCTCAATGCATGTATACATATGAAATCAGAGAAAACGCAAATGAGGTAAGAAATACTCCCTGGGGCCCACTCGGGCCTAATCGTCTTCATCGAGGAACTCCGCATCATCAGCCGCGCCCTCAGCTGGCGCGGCGTCTTCTTCCTCTTCATTGTCGTCGCCTTGCATCAGCGACTCCTCCTCATCCTCATCTTCGAGCGCGGTCAGTACTCGGTCAGCTGAGTTCTCGTCCTCATCCGCGGGTAGCTGAGATAGCTCGCCCACCAACGCCCGAGAATGTGGGGTGTGTGGGTTATCAATGAAGACCCTGGTGAGATCAATATCAAAATGCTCACTCGCAACCATCATCCCCGAGTACAGTTGGAGCTAGTATGGTAGACTGGGCAGACCTCTCCTCCGCCGGGGTCAAGCGATGTCCGGATACACTCGCTGGGGCCATGACATTGGAGATATCGAGTGGGTCAACGGGCGCATCAAGTACTCTATCAGTAGAGTACGCTAAGTCCGTGTCGAGCTGCATTAGGTATGAAGTGAGAGTGTTTCCATAACTTAGCCGTGTTGACTTCCCGGCCACGCGCTCGGCGGATTCTGCGATCCCAATACCCTATGTTGACCGGTTGCCCCGTCATCAGGAAGTACACAAGGCATACTCTCTCCCGTTGTACCTCCGAGAAGTGATCAAGTGGCATTATTCGCGCATTTAGGAGGCGCAGCCACACTCGGGCCTCTCTACAAAAGTTGCTCATGCTCATGCTTCTATGCTTCCGAAGAGGCCCGAATAGCGTGCCCATTGAGCCTTTGAGTTGGTTCCACACAGAGTCTCCCGGATGGCCCTATAATCCGGCCTTTTGATGAACTCTAGTAAGGGCTCGACGGGCACATCCGGGACGCCGATTGCCCCGCACAAGGTCGATGCCGTTAGGGGCACCCAATTTCGCCGTAAGTACACAGAATCTGGAATCCGGCGGTTTGGTATGCAAGCATAGAATTCCATGACCAAATCGACATTCACTGGGCCCGGTTGCTCAAACACCGACGTCCAGCCCATGGCAACTATACGGTCGTGGATATCCCGGAAATTCTTCTTCAGAGGGGCTCGACTGATAGCTCGTTCATGGGTGTACCCCTTCGAGGTGTCAAACCCCGCATACCATTCTGCTCCTTCCCCCGAGAGACGGGGTGTGGTTGTCCTCTTAGTTGCTGGGGGGATGACAACCGCGGGGTGCTTACCCTTCCCAGATGTTTGCCCCTTTTTCTCTTTGGGCGGGTTTTGTGTTCGCCCTCTTTTTGTGCCTTGGGAGGAGGAGGCGGCAGCTTTTCCTTTGGAGGTAGTGTTAACCATATTTCCTGCAAAACGACGCATTACCAAACGAGAGGTGCAGGTTAGTCATGACGGGGTCGTGAAACAACCCCACACTTACTTCAAACTATATGGCGAAAAGAGAAAACAAAAGAAGTTAACTACGTCTACAAGACCTAGCAAACAAAAACGAATTACACGATTGTCATGTTGCTTGGGAGGAACCAAGAATCGCTATCTTCCCATTTCTCCTCACAATCCGAATTTGGTGGTGAGGTGAATTTCACAACGGTTCCTAAGCTCGGTTAATGTTCCATCGTTACTCAAGACGTCACAAATTCACAAAAACCTGGGTTGGGACTTTTATCGAACACATTGTGGGCGTGAATTTTGTCACTTACTGTGAGCAACAATGGGGGGGTTGAAGAACCCTCCCTTATGCAATGGGAGTCACATTCTAGCCACATTCACACCTAAGACACAAGCAATACCAATCCCCGCCCTCAATTCGCCCATACCCAACATCCCTACTCTACACATACCAACACAATGACAAGGAGAGAGAAAAATAGGGAAGAGGAACACTTACCTTGTTGTATTGATGTGGGATGGATTACAACTTGAAGTTGTTTGAGTTAGAGAGGGAAGGGGGATGGGGATATTTTCGTAGATGAAAGGAAGGGGAAGGGTTGGGGGTTTTCAGTCGGATGAAATGAGGGGGGGGGGTGTCGTGTATACCCTATATTAAGCACGGAAATTACAAACCGGGTGACCCGCGCGATCCTTCCGCATCGCGGATGGATCGCGCAAACCTGCAGATGTTCAGGCGATCCTTCCGCATCGCGGGTGGATCGCGTAATGCTTCAGAAGTTCAGGCGATCCTTCCGCATCGCGGGTGGATCGCGTAAATCACTGGGCACCTTGTCTGTTTTCTTCATTTTTCGCCCAATTCCTGCAACATGAACAAAAGTGACTTATATGTACAAAAGGTTGGGTTGCCTCCCAACAAGCGCCTTATTTAAGGTCGTGGCACGACGCCCCTCTCTTTTTTACTTTTTTTTTTTATTATATATATATATATATATATATATATTTATTTATTTTTTACACACGGGTTGCCTCCCGAGTAGCGCCTGATTTAACGTCGCGGCACGACACAGGTTCCCCTCAAGCCTCTTTTAGATCGACGGTGGTTTTGGCGCGGTCAGTGGCCTCACCATAGTAATGCTTCACTCTCTGTCCGTTCACCAAGAATGTGTCATCCGAGTGGGGTCTTCTAAGCTCAACAGCACCATGTGCAGTCACTCGAACTACCTCGAATGGTCCGGACCATTTGCTCTTTAGCTTTCCACCGAAAATCTTCAGCCTGGAGTTATACAGCAATACTAACTGCCCGGGCTCAAAGTCACGAGATTGGATGCGCCTGTCATGAATTCTTTTGGTGCGCTCCTTATACATTTTCGCGTTTTCATAAGCATGATAGCGAAATTCCTCCAATTCGTGCAGCTGCAACAGTCTCTTCTCTCCAGCTTGAGCCATGTCGAGATTCGACTTTTCTTGATCGCCCAATATGCTCTATGCTCAAGCTCGGCCGGTAGATGACGGGCTTTACCAAAAACGAGCTTATAAGGAGATGTACCGATCGGAGTTTTGTAAGGCCAGTTCCGTATGCCCATAGAGCGTCATCAAGCTTCAATGACCAATCTTTTCTACTTACACTCACGGCCTTCTCCAAAATCCTCTTGATTTCCTGTTTGATACTTCCACTTGACCACTTGTCTGAGGATGATAGGCAGTTGCTATCTTATGCTTCACCCCATACTTGAGCAACAATTTATCAAAGAGCCGATTGCAGAAGTGCGTACCTTGATCACTGATGATGGCCCGCGGGGTTCCAAACCTCGTAAAAATGTTCTTTTTCAAAAATCGCGCCACCACACTAGCATCATTGGTGGGAAGTGCGATGGCCTCCACCCACTTCGAAACATAGTCGACAGCCACCAAGATGTATTTATTTCCCTTGGATGGTATGAAGGGGCCCATGAAGTCAATACCCCACACATCAAACAACTCGATTTCCAAGATGCCCTTCAAAGGCATTTCATGACGCTTGGGAGATATTCCGGTTCTCTGGCGCTATCACATGCTCGAACAAATTCATGAGCATCTTTGAACAAAGTTGGCAAGAAAATCCGGACCGAAGTACCTTGGCGGCACTGCTCGTCCCCCGCATGATGTCCTCCATAGGGTGATGAATGACACTTCTCGAGAATCGGCGAGACCTCGTCCTTCCGGAACACATCTTCGATTAGCCGATCCGTGCCAACCCGGTAAAGATAGGGCTCATCCCACACATAGAAACGGCCGTCATGCAATCCGCTTCTTCTTCTCGTGATTAGCACCAGGGGGGTAAATGTCACTCACTATAAAGTTCACCATGTCTGCATACCATGGCACCTCAACTGATTTAAGAGCGAAAAGCTGTTCGTCCGGAAAAGTTTCATTAATCCCTACTGCTTCATCCACATGTTCCCGATCTTCTAACCTTGATAAGTGATCTCCACGATTTTCCGTGCCCTTTCGATCAAGAATCTCGATGTCAAACTCTTGAAGCAAGACCCAACGAATGAGCCTTGGCTTTGCATCCTTCTTTGCAAACAAGTAACGCACCGCCGTGTGATCAGTGTAGACAATCGCCTTTGTGCCCACCAGATATGATCGGAATTTGTCAAAAGCGTAGACAACCGCCAATAACTCCTTCTCGGTGACAGTATAGTTCATCTGGGCTGCATCAAGTGTCTTGCTGGCATAGTAAATAGGGTGAAAGATCTTTTCCCTTTTCTGACCAAGGACAGCGCCCACAAAGAAAGTCACTTGCATCACACATTAGGATGAATGGCGAGACCAATCGGGTGCAACTATAATAGGAGCGATACCAGCCGCGTTTCGGCTCCTCAAAAGCCGTCGGACGAGCTTCATTAAACACAAACTTCACATCTTTCTCTAAAAGCTTGCACATTGGATTAGCAACTTTAGAGAAGTCTTTGATGAACCGTCGATAGAATCCTGCATGCCCAAGAAAACTGCGCACTCCCCGGACTGAAACGGGTGGTGCCTCAATCTTCGCCTTATCAACCTCTATTCCTTTGCTCGATATCTTGTGCCCAAGAACGATTCCTTCTCGTACCATGAAATGGCATTTTTCCCAATTGAGGACCAAGTTCGTTTCTTCACAACGAGCTAGCACAGCGTCAAGATGATTCAAGCAGTCATCGAAAGAATCTCCAAAAACAGAGAAGTCATCCATAAATACCTCCACATAATTTTCCACCATATCGGTGAAAATAGCCATCATGCATCGCTGGAAAGTACCTGGAGCATTGCACAAACCGAAGGGCATCCTCTGGAATGCAAACGTGCCATATGGACATGTGAATGTGGTCTTCTCCGATCCTCGTGTGCAATCATGATCCGGTTGTAGCCCGAGTAACCATCCAAAAAGCAATAATAGTCATGCCCGGCACAACCCGTCGAGCATCCGATCCATGAAGGGCAAGGAAAGTGATCTTTTCGGTGGCGTTGTTCGGCTTGCGATAATCAATACATATCCTCCAATCCGTAACGATCCGAGGCACCAATATGCTTTTCCACCATCCTCCTTTCTTCGGGACACATTGTACAGACTCACCCAATTCTTTGTCGAGATGGGATAAATAATGCAGCTGTCAAGCCACTTGATTACCTCTTTCTTCACCACCTCCTTCATGACCGGGTTCAATCGCCTCTGGCCCTCAATGCTAGGTTTGCTGTCTTCCTCCAATAATATTTTGTGCATGCAGAATGAACTACTAATACCCCGAATATCGCCTAGCGACCACCCAATTGCTCGGACTCGATCTCTCGAGTACTCGCAACACACGTTCAACCCGTACATCATTCAAATAAGAGAGAGGATTACGGGCAATGTGTCTCCACTACCCAAGAAAGCATAAGCGGAGATGAGACGGTAATGGTTTCAATTCAAGAACCGGAGCCTCCTCAATAGATGGTTTCGGCTTCTTCCATGACTCCGGTCTCTCTAGCTCCTCAACTGGTGTACGTGCTCGTAGATAAGCACATGAAGTGTCAAGAATACTAAGACACTCTTCCACTTCTGCGTCAATTTTCAGATCTTCCCCACACACTAAAGCTGTCTCCAACGGATCTCGCGAAACCAGAAAATGATCTAACTCGGCACTAGTGAGCTCGGGTTCCACCACGGAAATCATCTTCAACTCCTCATAATGGGCTGGAAGCTTGGTAGCTTTAAACACATCAAAAGTTGCCTCTTGTCCATTAACTGTCATGGACATCTTCCCATCCTTCACTCGGATTACAGCATCAACAGTAGCCAAGAATCCTCTCCCCATGATGAGAGGAACACTTTTATCTGCCTCATAATCAAGTATCACAAAATCAACCGGCAGAATAAACGGGCCGACCTTCACAAGAACATCCTCAATAATGCCATCAGGATAAGCGAGAGATCGATCGGCCAACTGCAGAGTAATAGTGGTTGGCCTAGGATCTCCCAAGCCCAACGTTCGGAACACAGAAGTGGGCATCAGATTAATACTCGCACCTAAGTCACACAATGCTAGCCCAACTTCAATGTTTCCAATTGTGATCGAAATTGTGAAGCCGCTCGGATCTTTCAACTTTGGAGGAATCTTACTCCTCACTCCGGAACCGCACTCCCGCAAGTGCGACGGTTTCGAACTCGTCCATCGCCGTTTGTTTGCAACCACATCTTTAATATATTTAGCATATTTCGGGACTTCTTGCAACCCCACCAAAGGTATGTTGATGTGTACCCTTTAAGAGTTCAAGGAATTTCTTGCAAGCCGAATCGTCGTCTCGAAGTCGCCGTGAAAGGGAGGGGTGGGCGCGCCACTTCCTCTACATGTTGCTCTGCGACCGTTTGCTTTAGTTCGGCTCGCTTAGCGAGGGATCGGCTCTGCCGTGTTTTTCTTCTTCGGTGGCGCTTCTTCGAGCTCTCTACCATTCCTCAAGGTGACCGCCTTGCATTCTTTCGGGTTCTTTTCGGTATCACTAGGGAGAGCACCCGGAGGTCGACATTCACGCAAGAGCTAACCCCCATCCGACACTCAAGCTCATGAATAGATTTACGCATCTCGCTGCGAATTTTCTGATTTTTTCGCGTCACTTGATTCGAGCAATGAGTACCTTCATCATCTCCTCTAAATTGCTCGTGACGGAGCTTGAGGTTGCCGAAAATTGTGCGGTTTGTGAAAATCTGCTTCCCAAATGGAGTGTTGTAGTTGTTTCCATAATAGTTTCCCCGATTTCCGCTACCACGATTTTCTTTGTCCCACAAAATAAACGGACTCTGGATTCAATGGACAATTGTTATAGTCATGAGGTTCACCACAACCTACACATCTTTCTTGAATATCTTGTGAACCGGTTGAATCCGCCGAGCTTGAGGAAACACCCTCAACATCACGTTAGTAAGAGTGCCTATATCGGCCCTCGAATAGGCAACATCATCAACTTTAAGAACCCCGGCGGCCTTTTGTGGTAACCCTCGGCTAGTCTCGTGATATTCATGATGGCCCTCGGACATCATCTCGAAGATCTTCCATCTCTTCATATGTTTTGTTCAAGATGCGCCGCCGAGTGAAGCATTCAACAGGGCCCTTGATTCATGGTTAAGTCCTTCTACGAAGTAGTTGCCAATGATCTCCTTTGGCTGCATGTGATGGGGGCACTCGCGCAGATAGCCCTTATATCTCTCCCAAGCGTGTGGCAGAGATTCGGAATCTTTCTGAGTGAAGTTAGCAATTCTCCCTCGCAGCTCCTTTGTTTTCTTGGGTGAGAAGAATCTGTCAATAAACTTATTGGATAGTATCTCCCAAGAAGTAATAGACCACCTAACGGTAGATTAGTCAACCACTCCCTTGCTTCACCAATCAATGAAAACGGAAATAAGGATAGCTTCACATAATCATCGGGGACATCTCTATATTGGAAATTCTCGCTCAATTCCACAAACTGCATCAAGTGCTTATGCGGGTCTTCACTAGATTTACCCATATACTTGCACGTATCTTTGCACCAGCCGCATTTCCTTCTTTTAGCTCAAAATTTCCGGTGATTTCGGGCCTAACAATAGCCTTAGCAATAGTTGCCGGACTAGGCCTAGCATACCGGAGAGAAGAATTCGTTGTTCTTGTGCTCTTGCACCACTAATTCATCGCCGTCCCTGGCTCTATCCCTCTCTGCCTGTTCAAGAGCGAGCCTTGCTGCTTCGTTAGCCATTCTCCTTTGTCGGTGAAAAGTTCTTTCGATTTCGTGATCAAGATCAACTAACGGTGCTCTAAACTTCGAGTGTGTGGCATAAACCGTAGAAGCTCGAAGTGACACAAGTAGAACAACGAAAAAGTAAAGACTTGAATAGAAAAGCAAACTTAAATCGTAACAACGATGAATTTTTCTAAGTCCCCGGCAACGGCGCCAAAAACTTGTTGCTCCCAAACGCACACGCAAGTATACGTGGTCGTACAAGTAATATAGACTGTTAAGTCCAGATATCGATCCCACAGAGACTTAGATTCTACTGTTAAACTAATTTAAATTCGAATGAAACTATTCAAGAAGATGAAAATCAAGATTGTTTGTTGAACTATACTAAAACTGAAAAGTAAACAATTTGTGATGGATGGTTGTTGGGCCGGGATATCTTGACTCAGATTGTAAGAATTATCAGATGAGAGAAAGATCTAGGGTTATGGCTTTCGACAATTCAGATGATCTTCAGACAATTCCACCTATTTTATTTCCTGGGTTACTAGTTGACGGGTTAATTATAACTTATGATATTCTCTCGAACTACTCACAAGCCTGTAGATGTTACTCCAATCCCTATATCTCTATGGTCATTAGCAGCAACAAGAACGCATTTAATGTTACCGTATTCAACTAAGTAGGGCTAAAGGGTATATCTCTATCCTCAGTAGCGAAACGATTAAATCGAACAAACTCTATTTATTCTTATTATGTACGTGAATTCTCTTTCTCAAGTTCAATCCACGCACCACAGATAATGTCTAACTATTGGCCAGATAATCAAACAATTGAAACCAAGAATAAATAAGCAACCCACAATATGGAAAATCAATACATAGAAATTATCATCAAATCATCTTACAAGTCTTTCGCCACAACCCTAGAAGTAAGGAGATTAGCCACTCATGGTTCGATCATAGACAAACGAAGCCATAAATAGACTAGGGTTGAAAAAGATAAAAAGATGAAAATAAATTAGAGAGACAAAGGAGACGGTGGCTTACAAAATCTTTGATAATCCCACAATACCGTTCTCAGCTATTCAACCGTCTATATATATACTAGGGTAACAAATAATTATTAAGGAATCCAAATCCTAGTCTAATCGGGAAAATCTCACTTCGTCCCGCTTTCCCCACGCGATGCGGGACCGATCGCGTAATGATGCCGCCTTCTCGCTTTTGGCCCGCGATGCGGACCGATCGCGGGACCTCGATGACCGAGTTGAATTGTTCCGCTTTCTTCATGCGATGCGGGCTGATCGCCCGACTTTTGGGGCTTCGCGATCCTTCCGCGATGCGGAAGGAAAGCGAGGTGCCCGGTTAGCTGCTTGCGCTCCTTTTAGTTCGCCCTTCGCGATTATCGATTCGTCCCCTCAGCCCATCGACATCTGCTACGACTTCCAAGCATTTCAAGCACATTTCCCATCGTTTGTCGCAATTGTACCTATACACATAAAACATAACGACATGAGTTCAAATACGACGGTTGCTTCATGAATTAGGCGATACAAGTCATAATAAGAGGTTGTAATACGACACAAAACATGATATTTGTGCCAAATATCAGGGATTTGCCTAGACCAATGTGGGATTTGCCTAAACCAATGTGGGATTTGCCTAAACCAATGTGGAATTTTTGCGTCATCATTGGGTTTGCCCCACCACTGGGTTTGCCCCACCATTGGGTTTGCCCCACCACCGGATCTGAAACCAACTGATCATATTCCCGAATCCATATACATAACATACAACATAGCATACATACACAGTACCCGGTCGAAAGGGGGCGCGGCGTACCGGTCATATCATAATACCAGAATATATACGCGGTTCCCGGCCGAAAAGGGGCTCGGCGAACCGGTCACATCATAATTCAGAATACGCATCGGTAAGTCAAACCATCATATCATATCAGACTTCGTATCACATCATGTTTCAGAATACACATCATAGTGCGTGCGAAAGCATAACCGGCCCGGGACTTGGCGAAAAATGTAACCAAATACAGTTCAAAACAATTTCGAAGACTTAATATGTTAATCACAACGAACAGTCATTTATAAGCCAAAACAAAAATCAAATCGATTTTCTTTCGAATATCACTGGGGAACATCTCACACCGTATTTCATAAATCATAATTACGTACCAAAATCATGTGCATAAAATCATTGTCATAAATCCAAAAGATAAGTAAAATAGTCATATTTGAAATCGGAATAATAATTACAACATTCTCTTTCAATAGTTGTCGAAATTACATAAAGGAACGGCGCGGGACCCGCGGACGGGCGTAGGCCCGAGCTGGGCCCGCCTATGGAAAACATACTCGTCTAACATCATACAACCTTCTACGAAAATCTCAAGGCAATTCGAGCTTTTCTGTGAAAGTTATGGGCGTTTGTAGTTTTAGAATCGTTTAAGAATAAAAACCCCTTTTTTTAAAAAAAATTAAGCTTTCATATAACTTTGGTAAATCAATACTTCTAAGGACATAAGGATCAATATTTCATCATATCAAACATATGAATACCAAGAAACAAATGCGTATCATAGACATGCTCGGATTGCGAGAATAGAGTTTCCTCGAAGTTCGTGTCATAGCCTAGTTTTAACTAAGGCATGCCAAAGAAAGAGGATTGTTTTACATACCTCGTACGCACTCAACGCTAATCCAAACTCAAGCTAAATCCAATCTATGCCTCGGGCTCTCCAAGGTCTACAAACAAGTCATAATATGCCAACATTAGCTATAGGCATTTTGGGCATTAAATTCCAATTTCGCCCTTAATTCTACGAGCAATTCAGCATTTCCCCTGTAAATAGGCCACCCCGAGAATTTAACTCGGCTAAATCAATCAACAACAACAACAACAACCAACCTAGCAATATCAAAAACCAATCCGGAAGGCAATACGACAATAATAACTCTCTTTTCCATCATTCAACAACATTCATAAATTCAATTCAACGGCTTACCTTTAAGGCAACATCGATACTTATACTTTCAAATATTAACCCGAACCCATACCAACCATATTTAAAGACATTCTAAGCAATTCATATAACATTTCCAACAATCCAAAAATTGCTCCAATTTACCCGAATTCAGCCCCAAAACCGAAACACCCCTATCACAATTCCCTCATTTCCAAACCATGATTTGCATCAACAATTCACATTCTAGCAATGCTATGCTCATCAATATACAAATTACATCAAGTGTACAATAACCTCCAATTCAGTCTGCAACTATTACAACATCAATTTGAGTCATTAAACATTCATTTCCAACATAGAATTCATAACGACGACGACTAAAACGTTAAGCGTTATTAATGCGTTCTTTGTCATATTCCATGATCATGTTCGGCCAACACACAACATATATACATATGAATAATTCTCATTCATTTCTTCACACTACAACCATCAACATATTATATAGAACTTAATTCCTCACTCCAATACAACACAACACACACACTTACACGGCTAAGCCTCATACATATGGCCTCAACTTCAACATACTTTATTTCATGAATTTCTTCCATTTTAACATACTACAACATGCATACAACCTTTATAACACATAAAACATATTCAATTCTTACCTTTCCTCTTCAATTCGACAATAGGCTAGGGTTTCCAAAGATGAAAACTAGCGGGTTGATCGCTCCAACGACGCTTCCACGCTACTTAGGGACCTCAAAATAGTGGGTTTGCATCAACAAAATAATTTTGGAAGGGCTTGAATGAAAGTTGGTTTTCTTGGTCACTTGGCCGAGAGCCTTCTTTTGGTGGTGTTCTTCACTTCAATTTTTCTAAGTATGGGAAATGAACTTGGATGACTTAGAAGTCATCTTTTAAAGTCCCACAAGACTTGCACATGTGTTCATGGCCCACACCATGTGTTGTTCCAATTAAAATTGAACACAAGATGGGTGGGCCAATTCCAACATGTACACGGCCAAGACCATGGAAAATGCATGATTTTCAAGTTCCATTTTTATCACTTTTGGTCCCAAATTCTCCTAATTGTTCCATACCAAAAAATTCATGCACAACTTATATCTCAAAATAAAATAAAATCGAAGGTCAAAAATTCCGACTTTGTATCCCGAAATAGTTTTGTCCTTAACTTATCATAATTAATCCGGATTGTTCCAATGTACAAAAATACGGGTTCTAACAATTTCTCACCACTAAGGTATCATTAAGTCATTCAGAGTCACAGCATGGGTCAGCTTGTCATTATTAGGCTCCTTGAGTCATTTTAACTTCATAGAACCATCACAAATTTGCCTAGACTTTCTACGGGTTATGCCATGTCATAAGGTCTATCCAACCAAGTCCCAGAGGTGCATACAACTATTCAGTCAAGCAATGGTGATTAAACATACAGATAATGTATTCTCATAGATGCAGGAAGCCAAACAGTCAAGCAATGACACTAAATCATATAGACCAATTATCAGAATTCAGATCAAAGGCCCAAAATAGTTCAAGGATGGACATTGCAAGCAGGTTTTCATTAATCGAGTTTTCCTTTAAATAAGACTGTGCAGGAGTTTCATGATTTAAAGCATGAATTCAGGTTTGGTATTTAACTTAGATTCTTTTACAAACCTCAGACATGGAACAATCACACACATGGATGGAAACCAGTACCATTTAAGAAAAGAAGAGAAAACATGTAGGTAAGAAATCAGACAGACTAGGATCTAGTTTTAGCTTTCAATACTGATCTCTCAAACTTTCAACATAGACAAACTCTTAGGATTCTTAGCATAATTAGGTTCTCAGAAGCAAAGTACTAACCTCAAACAAGTCCCAAGAGATGATAGATGAATGCACAGACCAACAGAAAAGCAAGATGTTCATGTTATCAAGCAGACCACACAACAAATATTCAAGTTCTCACTCCCATAACTAATGACCCAGTAATTTAGACCATTAACAGCTTGGACTTTAGGTGGGACCATTCATATCAATAAATAATACATATGCCAAAGTCATATAGGTCTAAATAGCTTCATTTCTCCCTTCCCCTCTCCTACTTTATCTTAGATACTAAAGAGATTAGTCTTATAAGGCAATTTATCTTCCTAATTCATTATTAACAATCAATGACCGATGCTTAGTCCACACCTTCCACCCTAATAGTCTCACAATTAGTACAAACCCCTTCTAAACTAATTTTAATCATGGTTATGATTTTTACTAGTGCCTAATACCAACTTAACAATAGTGAATTTATCAAAATAGAGCTAAATCTATTCAGAACCCAGATGTTACACCTCGAAAAAAATTTCGTTGATGCACAGTGAATAGGTGAATGAAGAGCACGAAGTATATGGTGTTTCGATAAGTAAGAAATAACATTTGATGATTATAAATAAGATTTCAAAAACATTTGAAGTAGGAGACGAAAGTTGTTAAGGAAAGTAAGGTATATGTCATGTGTTGGACAAAATTTACGAGTATCCAATTAAAGATGACTTAATAAAGTTTTGGAGAAGAGTTATAACGTCCCTTGGATTGTTAATGAAGTGTTAAATAAGTGTTAAAAAGGTTCCATAAGGATTTAAGAACAAACAAATAAAGGGATTGAGAGTGCGGGAACTTTGGTAAAACTTGGCAAAGTTTTCGGACAAAATTTTGGTCCAAATTAGTGGGGATATATCTCGTAGAATATGAGGATTTTTGGTGTGTTTCTTTTTTCCAAATTTAATTTCATCGAGTCTAGTTTCCAATGCAATAAACCGCTCATCAATGTGATGTCTGAGTAAAAAGTTATGGCCATTCTACGACAGACTGTCTGAAAGAGAGAAATCCTACGGACCATTTGACGCCCCGTAGAATTTTTGACGGCCCGTAGGAAATTATACGGTCCGTCAAATTGACCCAACCTAGTGTCAAATGGTCACAGTGACTCATTTTTTGACTGGGAATTTCTACGGACCATTTTGACGGTCCGTAGGAATTTATACGGCCCGTCAAAATAGGCGCAGAATTACCCGACGGATCAGATTTTAAGTCATTAAAAGGGAGACCCACGTTCATTAATTCATTTCATTTCCACACCACTTCTCTATAGAACCCTCTAGAACTCTCTCTACTCTTCATCCCCAAGAAAACAAAGAAAATCAAAGATCAATATCAAGAATTCAAGTGAATCAAGTGTAAGAAACCCATCAAAGTTCATCTAAGCCAAGAAATTCAAGTGAAGGTGAAACTAGAGTTTTTCTCAAGTGAAGTGTTTGCACCCAAGGTTCATAACTACACCATCTAAGGTAAGTTTTATGACATTTCCTTGTTGTTTAAGGTATTTGAAAGTTGAAACACTTGGATTATATAAGAAAATAGGAAATGGGTCATGAATGTGGGAATAGTGTCACTTTTGAGTAAATGTTTGGATTGACTTATGATTCTTGATACATTATGATTATAATCATATTATAAATGATATTGAGAATATGGAATAGACATTGTATATGAAATGAATGAAATTGTGTGATATGACCATGAATATGGATGAATTGAAGTGAATTGAGAAGTAAGGATAATGTAGTTGCATAAAGGCTATTGTGATGATATTGTGGATATTGTTAGGACTGTTTGGGAGTTGATATGGAATATGGAGAAAGTTGTATAAACAAAGGAAATGCTTCCCAATTTTCTCTAGCTTTAGTAAGCACGTTCTTATAATCGATTAGCTAATGATGATGCAAATTCTCTTGAAGGTAGAAACGTGAGCGTTGAAGAAGAGCAATCAAGCGATAGAATTATTAAGCGAAAGAGGTATGTAAGGCTAAACCTTTCTTTCTAAGGCATGAATTTCCTCCTTCTTTACGAATTTCCCATCGTAAAGAAAACTATGAGTCCTTGTCCATGAATAATCATACGAGAGTAGAGATACACGATGAGTACGATAAAGATGATGATAGGCTTAAGTCTAAAGAAGCTATAGTCCACGATATAATGTTTCTACGAAGCTAATGACCTTCACACGATTCCTCGCTATTATTCATTGTTGCTAGACCCATCTTATGATGTTAGTCTCTTTCCCTTCAAGGTATGATTTTCCTCCTCCTCTATGAATCTTCTAAATTTCGAAGAACTAAGAGCCTACGTTCACGAATAGCCATACGAGAGAAAGATAAGAGATATTATGAGCACGATAGAAATGACGATGAGTCTATGACTATAAGGAGCTACACATGTGTAAGATAAAGAAGAGATATACGGCACAAGTACGATAAATGACGATGACGAATTAACTAAAGAGTCATAAAGTGAGAAATGACGCCCACAAAGTCAATGATTCTAAGCATGGTTCTATTGGTGCTTCTTCTCATGTACACTCACCTTAAAATGTTAGCCCCTTCAAGGTCAGATACGATGATTTGATTACTCCATAATGTAATCGGGGTTCCACGACCTTATGTCACCCCGACAGAGCTATAGTTGCCCTCAAGGTCCCAATGTATGTCTTGATGATATAATGTGTGTTTTGATGATATATGTGTATGTATATATATATAATGGTGCTAAGTTATGAAAAAGCCATGATATGCTTATAAGATAATTAATAATCATAAATCTATGACATGTATGATGATGTTTAGCTTATAATATACCCATGAAATGTATGATGATGAGTATATGATGATATGATTCCACCGCGCCTAGTTGGCCGGACACGATCAACACTAGTGGGCTGCGTGTGACTACACCGTGCCTAGAAAGCCAGACATGACCACCACTAGTGGGCTGCATATGAGGGTTGCTGCTATGATTCCACCGCGCCTAGAAGGCCAGACACGATCACCACCAGTGGGCTGCGTGCGACTACACCATGCCTAGAGGGCCGGACATGACCACCACTGGAGGGGCTGCATTTGATGGTTACTCGGACGTGGGTTAACGATGACGATGTATGTATGATATAATGATGGATGTATGATATGATAATGTATGTACGATATGATGAAGTATGTATGATAAGATGATGTATATGCTATGGTAGCTCATATGATATGCTACGTATAATATATGTATAAAATGTATCCAGTCGAAGGTTATGTCCTCATCCTATGTCTTATGACTTCTCTATTATATTTATTTCATTCATGCCTTACATACTCAGTACAATGTTCGTACTGATGTCCTTTTCTTTGGACGCTGTGTTCATGCCCACAGGGAGACGGTGCAGACCCGTAGGAGCTGTCAACAGATTTACAGGAGCCCTCCTTTATTCCGGAGTTGCTATTTTGAAACAGTATTTTGTGTACATATATTTTGGGCATGACGGGGTCCTGTCCCGTCCATATGTTTAGTATTCTAGTAGAGGCTCGTAGATACGTATGTGTGGGTAGTATGGTCTGACAGTCTCACCTCATATGCATATGTATGTGTCTATATATATATATATATATATATAATATATAATTATTTTGATAGCCGAAAAGGGCTCATGTGTATAAAGTAAAGATGTTTTAAATGAAAGTAGTTTTCTATGATTATGAATGATGACAAATATGAATGAAGGCAGGATAAGTAATTGAACGAGTGGTGCTCGGTGGTTAGCCCCGGGTACCCGCCATGGCCCCTAGCCGGGTCATGACAAAGGTGGTATCGCAGCAAATTAGGTAGGAAGTGTCTACGAGCCGTATCTAGTAGAGTCTTGTTTATGGTGTGTTGCGCGCCATACTAATAAATGAGGCTACGGGGGCATTTAGGAAAAATGACCATCTTTCTTCTTATGAGACCGTGCGATAGAGCCATGTTATAAGATTTTCTCCTCCCTAACGGTGCGTTTATGATTTCGATAAAGTAAATGAAAGAAAAAGCTACTACGGCCCGCAAGGCAGTTGATTGCGGTTTGGGGGTGCGGAACGGGGGCCATCTACGGATATGGAGGAGAGTGAACCCCAAAACAAGGGCCTATCTCGATTTTCGCGTACCTCGCCGGCTTTAGAGGATCAGAAGGAAGCCCCAATTTTAGCTCCCGCACCCCCAGTCCCTCCTCCAGATGCTTCGAGCCAAGAGATGAGACAGGCCATTCTTTACTGACTCAGTTAGTAGCCGCCCAAGCTCAGTAGCAGGATATAGGCCACGGTAACAGGGGTCGGAGAAGAAGAGTTAATTCTTCAGAGTTTGACCATGAGTTTAGGGGCGTTCTGAGACAGCAATTCTCCAGGCACTCGGTTCGTTCGACAACTAGTGCTCCTCCCACGCTTGTGACCTGTGTGTGATAGATCTACTAATTCTAGGCCGCCCCCAAGTCTCAGAGTTCCCAGTTCTCGGAATAGGGGTGATTTGAGCCAGATGAGGCCACCTGTGCCACGATGTAGTCAATGCAGGAAGTTACATTCTAGATCGTACCGCTCGGGTTCAGATGTTTGTTATGCCTGTGCTCGGCCAGGCCATTTTAGGCGCGATTGTCCATCGCTACGTGGTAAAGATAAGGTTCGGTTTACGGGAGTGGTAGTTGGCTCTTCATCATCAGTACGGCCTCGAAGGCAAAGGTCACAGATGTTAGTAGGCGGTGATAGAGATCAAAGAGAAATGCCTAGTCTGAGTGGATCCCAGCGTCATACTTATGCATTAGTTGGGCGACAGAATCTTGAGTATCCCTCCGATATTGACCCAGGTATATTTTCATTAATCTCTTATGATATGTATGCGCTGATTGATTTGGGTCCTATGCTGTTATACTATTCCCGATGTGATGATTGTGTTGAGATGAGAAATCTGAGCCAACCCAACGATTTGAGATGACAATATTTGCTAGTGACCTAGTGATAGCTAGAATCGCGATTTACAAGTAAGTTGATTGGAAGTGTGTGATGTATAATAAAATGTGTATATATATATATTGGAATCCAAGACTGAGTGTGCAGGCACAACTTATGAGACAAGCTTCATTATTTATATCCTATAATGGTAAGTGATCTTATGTTGCCGAGTTGCATATTATGTATGTCCCGATATATGTCCTATTAAGGCATGGGACGTGTTCTCTGGGCTATGTGCAGGTTTGGGATTGTTATGTTTACAAGAGAAGCCTTGCCGAAATTTTCCCAGGAATTTAAAAGAAATTGCGAGAACCATAGACAGAATTATCGTGAAGAGAAGAGAAGGCCAGCAATGAGTGATTGAGAACGGAGTGTATAAGGGCAATATATTCTAAAGGACAAACAGGATTCCTTGTGCGAGGAATAAAGGATTGATTATAAAAATGGAGGTAATAAGATAAATTGAAAAGGAAAGAATGTAAGGGAATAAGTACGGGTATGAAAGGAAGAGGAGATATATGAGGTAGGCGTGCTTAAGAAATAGTCGTATTATGAGAAAAGGAAGACGCATCTCCTACGAATATCCTCCACCAAGACAGAACGAGTAAAGTGTATAAAAGAATTAGTTGGGAAGAAAAATGTGGCCATGAATTACGAGTTTACCGTACGATGATAAAGCGATAAAGTAAGGCTATCATCAATGACAAATACGACATGATTATGACTGGTTTTGAAATCAACGTTGAGTGCAACACGAGAGTGAAAGAGTATGAGGCAATAAAGGGTGTTAGTGGTACAGGAGACTTAAATCCTTGAAAACAAAAATGGCGGGTTTAAGGGAAAATGCATTTACGGTTACTATAAGTCGATTATAGGAAAGAGAGGAAGTATTTGAGATGGAAGAAAGGGGGAAAGATGATGCTATAAGCGAACTCTGGGTATTGAAGGATGGGATACGTGACATTACATGGATGGTACGGATAGCTAGACATATTACTATTGTGAGCATTCCCATGAAACAAAAGTTGTTAATTGGAGCGAACCTAGACATTGACTCATAACTACCAGATGAGCTAAGTAAAATACATCCTTGTTCGGATTGCTGTGTTGGTTTTATTACGTGATTACAAAACCGCAGGATGAGTATGTTAAGATCTCACACATGAATTATCGTAACTATAAATCATAGGAAACGGCATGAATAAGATGTAGTTTAGTAAGGGATATAAGAATTAATGATTTAAAGGCGAGGCAACAGAAAAAAAAATGGTACAGGCAAAACCCTTAAAGGGGGGAAGCGAGTAAAGAGAACACAAGTATTGAGATCGAATGATAGACCCTAAGATGTAACAGATAGATGTAATGAACGACGATAGCAATGATGTTAAAGAAGCCTATGATCTTATATGTATATGTGCCTATGTATTACACTGGACCTTCGTGGTCGGGTATGTTATGTAAACGCTATGTATGTGAAATCAATATGAGTACGAATATGCTAAGCATATGTAATATATGTGATATGTATATGATACGCATACGAGTACAAATGGGTTACGGATATGGGAATGCTATGAAAATGAATACGTAAATGAACGCGAGTATGAATGGAAATACGACTACGAATACGAATATGTATACGGATATGGATACAGGTATATGTATAGCTGTGTATTGGCACAAATCATCCAAGAATGATTATGTGACTTGCAAGTAATTTTTACGTCGCTAATGATACCAAGTGGGATAGATTTCGACGAGACTTGGAGCTTCAAATGAAAAATTGGGTATTCTTAGAAGTGTCGCCAACGAAGAGAGTTATGAGATTGTGCGCAAAGTAGGCAAAGTGGTTGATGAATTAGACCTACCTCTTAATTTGGAGTCAGTTCACTCAGCTTTTCGTGTCTCGATGCTTCGTAAAAATGTTGAAGATCTTACTAGGATCGTGCCGGAATAATGTTCAAATAATAGAAAAGTTGACTTATGGAGAAGTACGCATTGCCATATCGATAGGCAAGTACGGAGGCTTCGAAATAAAGAAGTGGTCTCAGTTGAGGTCTTATGGCAAGATAACAACCGAGAAAAAATGACTTGGGAAGCGGAAGAGAAAATGAAATCTACATATCCGCATTTAATTCAGCCCCCGGAAGAAATTCAAAATGAGACGTCAAGATTATGAGGTATGTATGTTTTCTTTTTATGCGTATGAGTCGTGTGTGGCCAATTTATATTGCTATTGAGTTGTGGCCCTGTGAGGCATGTTTATTATAGGTTGTTGTAACAGGGTGGTAGTGCTATATTACAGGGGAAACTCTGGCAAAATTTTCATAGAATTCCCGATGACTTAACATTCGAGGACGAATGTTCCAAAAGGGGGGAAGAATGTTATACCTCAAAAAAATTTCCATTGATGCACAGTGAATAGGCGAACGAAGAGCACGAAGTATATGGTTGTTATAACCCGTATTTTGTACATCGGGATATTCTGAGCTAGTTGCGAAAAGTTAAGGACAAGGCTATTCCGGGATACAAGGTTGAGACTTTTGACCTTCGATTTTGTTTTAATGCACAAGTTGCATATTCATCTTTTCATTGGTACGGAGTGTTAAGGGTAAATTTGGAATAAGGAAAAATTTAGGGTCAAAAGTGAATTATGAAAAGTTGAAATTTCATGAAACAAGCCAAGGTTGGCCGCGTGGCATATAAGTGGGATGCCACCCATGAGTTGGCCAAATAAAATTCATTCAAATCATGTGTGGGCCATGGCACACATGGATGCATCACATAAGTAGAGAAAGGATGACTAATTAATCACATTTTTCATCTTTTTACACATTAGAAGACTTAAGAAGCTTGGAGAGAACATGGAGGAAAAGAGGGGACTGCATTCGGCCATGGCTGGTCATTTTGAGGTCCAAGAAGAACTGATCAAAAAATTTATTTCTTCTAGTTTTTCTACTAATTGGAAGGTCCTAAACAACATGGAGTAATTGTTAGAGCAAACCAACCATTCATTCTTGCAATTCTCAACCCAAGCCATGTTGAAGAACTAAGTGAAGAAGGTAAGGTTTAATCTTCTTTTTCTATGTTACGGATGGTTTGTGCATGTTGTAGTATGTGAAAATGAATGAAATCCATGAAATCATGCATGTTGAAGTGTTGGCCGTGTGTATGTAGTGGTGTGTAGGGATGAAGAATTAATTGTATTGAGCATGTTTGTGTGTTGTTGTAGTGTGTAGAAATGAATGGAACTCATGGAATTGTGATGATGGTGGTGTGGCCGAAAAGTGGGCTGTTTTGGTAGGGCATGATGAACAAATTTTATCTAGTATTTTTGGTTGTTGTTGCATGGATTCTATGATGAAAATGATGGGTTAATGACTTAAGTTGAAGTGGTAAACGTTTATGGGCTGTTTTAGAAGCTAATGTGAATTTAATGTAGTTTCTTGAATTTATGAGGTTAATGTTATTAATGTGTGGAATGTTGGTGTAGTTTATGAATTTGGAAGAAAGAATTGTGTTGTTCTTGTTCTTGTTGAATTTGGAAGGTTTGGGTGATGTTGTAAGTTTGTTGGGCCGTTTGGTATGTTGTGTAGATTGTTTGAAATGTCCTTGAGTTTTGTTTGAATGGTTTCGGATTGGTATTTGAATGTATGAGCATTGAAGTTGGCTTAATGGTAAGTGGTGATTTGAATGTAAATGGGATGTTGTTGAATTATGTAGAAAAGTGTATTTAATGTTAGGATGGGTTTTGAATCACTTGTTGATGTTGCTAGCTTGGTTGTTGGCATTGTTGTTGATGAATTTGGCCGAGTTGAATTCTCGGGGTTGTTGCATTTACAGGGGAAATGCTGCCCAAATTACAGAGAATTAAGTGCTAGTTTGGAATTGAATGTCTAAATGCCTTTAGTTAATGTTGGTATTTAATGATGTATTGTAGATCTTGGAAAGTCCGCGACGAAAGTTTGGATTAGCTTCGAGAGTAGACAAGGTATGTAAAGCTCAACCCTTCCTTCTTTTGGCATGCCTTAGTTACAAATAGGCTATGACACGAGCCTAGAGGAAATTCTATTCTCGCAATCCGAGCATGTCTATGATTCTTAATTGTTTCTTGGTATTTGTATGCTTGATGTGATGAAATATTGGCCCTTATGTCTTTGGAATATTTGATTTTCAAATGTTGCATAAAAAGTGTTGTTTTTAAAGAGTTCCGTAACTACGAACGACCGTAACTTTCACAGAAAGGCTCGGATTGCTTCGATATGTTCGTAGGAGATTTCATGGCGTATGGTGAGTATGTTTTCCATAGGGGCCCGGCTCGGGTCGACACCCGTCCGTGGGTCCCGCGACTTTCCTTTATGTAACTTTGATGACTTTTGAAAGAATTTGGTATGACTATTATCCCGATTTCCAAGTACGGTCATTCTACTTATCTTTTGAGTCTATAATAATGATTTTATACATATGGTTACTCACGACTCTGCTCGTGCATTCTGTTGTATCTTTCGCCGAGTCCCGGGCCGGTTATGTTTCGTGCGCACTATGTTATATTCCGGTGTTATGCTGTGTTACGGTTCACCGAGCTCCTCGCTAGAGGGCCGGGTTCCGTTTATATTTGGTGTTATGCTGTGTTATGGCGTTATGCTGTGTTATGATGTTATGATGTGTGACGGGGATACGGAGATATGAAACTTTCTGGTGTGATGCTGTGTTATGGCGCCAATGACGGGCGGGCGACCATATTCTAAGAGCCCCATACATGATTTGTGTTTTCATGAGTAAGCATTCTAATATTCTGGATATTGCATTTACTTTTTGTACTTCTGGTTGGATTATGATCTTGCTTACTGTATTTCATGCTTTGCATACTCAGTACATATTCCCCGTGCCGACCCCACTTTCTTCGGGGTCGCGTTTCATGCCGCGCAGGTACGTACATGTTTGGATGATCCACCACTTAGATTCTCGCTCACTGCCTGTCTTGGAGCGCTCCCTGTTCGAGCCTATACTTTGGTCAGTTATTCTCGTTATTGTACATATGCATATGTTTATTCGGTGTGGCACGGCGGGGCCCCGTTCCGTCATATGATTTGGTTATGCTTCTTAGAGGTCCGTAGACATATATGTGTGGGTATGGGAAGTCAATGTCACGGTCATGTACGTGTGGTTTGTGTTTGGACGTCCCCCGTATTCGATAGCCTTACTGGCTTATATGTGTGACATCATTTGCTGAAAGATTTGACTACAATATGTATGTATGTATGTGTTTGTGACAATGTTGGGGCGACGTATTACCATTCTGCATGTATAAGATGCGCTATGCCAGCTATGATTTGATGTCTGACCATTGTATATGTATAATTTGTTTGTACGCTGATTATGGTTAGCGGGTGCGTCTGGGTGCCCAGCTCGGGCACTAGTCATGGCCTACGGGGTTGGGTCGTGACAATGTTGTTTCGATAAGTAAGAAATAACATTTGATGATTCTAAATAAGATTTCAAAGACATTTGAAGTAGGAGACGAAAGTTGTTAAGGAAAGTAAGGTATATATGTCATGTGTCGGGCAAGATTTACGAGTATCGAATTAATGATGACTTAATAAAGTTTTGGAGAAGAGTTATAACGTCCCTTGGATTGTTAATGAAGTG
Organism: Lycium ferocissimum; assembly: GCF_029784015.1. Lineage (NCBI taxonomy): Eukaryota > Viridiplantae > Streptophyta > Magnoliopsida > Solanales > Solanaceae > Lycium > Lycium ferocissimum. Next base: position 12,390,773 of record NC_081343.1, on the reverse strand, counting down.
TTAAATAAGTGTTAAGAAGGTTCCATAAGGATTTAAAAACAAACAAATAAAGGGATAGAGAGTGTGGGAACTTTGGTAAAACTTGGCAAAGTTTTCGGACAAAATTTTGGTCCAAATTGGTGGGGGTATATCTCCTAGAATATGAGGAGTTTTGGTGTTTCTTTTTTCCAAATTGAATTTCATCAGAGTCTAGTTTCCAACGCAACAAACCGCTCATCAATGTGATGTACGAGTAAAACGTTATGGCCATTCTACGACGGACTGCACGAGCAGAGAAATCCTACGGACCATTTGACGCCCGT
>NC_081343.1:12383797-12390371 GCF_029784015.1 Lycium ferocissimum | reverse complement strand
CTTTCTTTTTGCTTACCTACGTACTTAAAACTTCCAATATCATGGGCTTTTTTCGATGTCGTTTTGTTGAAATCAAAGGTTAGTATAAGGAATCTCATTTCCTATGGCTTTCTTACCGCACGATCTTGACAGAAAGAAATAACACCCAAAATTTCCCGTAGCTTTTTATAGATGTGGTGCACAACAAGAAAATAAGACTCGCGACACTGCCAGACCCCCCGAGGATACCTCATACCACTTTTGTCACGACCAACCCGGGCCCCGTGACTGTGTCAAACTGGACACTCAATACATATCCTTGACTAATCAACGAAAACATATTTAAAACTTTGTAAAACTCGTCTCTCAAACGTCACAAAATATATCATGGAAACCCCGCTCCGAGGAGCCGATCAATAAAAAGAACATGGTACACAAGCCGACAAGGCCGGCGTGGGAAACGCCCCACATATCCAGCCGAAAGGCCCCCCGGGCGCCCAAAATAAGTCTATGACACCCGGACCTCTTTCCCCACCTATGCTCGGACCTCAAGAACAATAGTGAAATAGACGGGGGGGGCCCCCGCCGTCCCCCGGATAAACATATACATATACTCAAAGATCGTTTCAAAAGTCTGGGCCCCGGAACAATGGATCACCCAAGGGCTGAGTAAAGTCCAAAGGGTTTAAAGGGACCCCAAAGCAGTATCGCCCCCGGGCAGAAGCAACCCCGAAGAAAGGGGTCTAATATGTCCGAGATAAAGCGAAATCAATAAGAAAGGATCATACAAGAAAATTCCCGGGGAGACAAGTATGAAATCAAGGAATCCGTTGCCTATGAAATAAAATCATGTGACTATTCATTGTCCGACCCCCCCGTGGCCGTGACTAGCGCCCGAACCGGGGACCCCTCGTCCAAAAAAAAAGATGAACTCGGGGGATTTGAAAAATTTGGGGGTTTTCCCCGTTTTTCTCAACCCAAAAATTACCCGAGAAAAAACCAACAAGGCCCCGGGCCCGGGACATATATACATATATAGGCGAGGGCCGGCGGACCGCGCGGGTGAATAAACGCGCGACATACGATACATGCATATGGTACGTACGGTGTCGCCACGCCCCGCGGACTTGTCTACGGTTCTCTACACGGGGCGCGGGGTCATATGACGGGACGGGGGCCCGCCGTGCCACGAACAAATATACACAGTGTAACAAAAGGCATGCCGGGGGAAATACGGGCTCAAGACGAGGAGCTCTTCGAATGGGCGGAACGGGGAACCTAAGTTGGCGGCTCAACTCAAACGTGTATCAGCACCTGCACGCGCAAGCAGCAGCCCCCGAAGAAAGGGGAGTCAGTACGAAAAATGTACTGAATATATAAAAGCATAGAATACGATCGCAGAGGATCATAACTAAAAATTTGGGGTTCACGGAGCAAGCCTGCGTATCAACCCCGAATCGAGGAAGACGGAGAATCGAAGACTTGCCTTAAATCGTGGGTCATATATGTCCGCGTCGTATGTCATAATATCATCATATATACATACCGTACCCGACCCTCTAACGAGGACTCGGTGAGAGATGTCACATGCGTACACGCGGCCGGCCCTTTATGAGGGACTCGGTCGTGCCGGCCCTTTCGGGACTCGGTGAATAATCACATCATCATATACCGTACCCGACCCTTTCGGGACTCGGTCGTACCCGGCCCTTTCGGGACTCGGTGAATAAATCATATAAGTATCACGTATAGTACTCATGTAATCATATACACATAACAAATAATTAACCAGGAGCTTTCTTTAAGTTTCGCTTAAGTACATCAACAGTGCACCATAAGGAAATCTCGAAATACGTGGGCCCACCTCGGTCAAGTTGAGGCGGCATACCCAAATTATGATCGTTAGGCCTGATGGAGTCATGTACGAAGGAGTCAAGGCCATCTAATTTCATTTGGACAAGCATTAAATGTTTAAACGATCTTTTGAACAAAACATGAATTTCTTAGTTGAGGTTCTATTAAATGGAAAAAGGGCCAAATTAGGCTCGGATTTCTAGGAGCAGAGTCGTCCCGAGGCTCATATCCAATCCTATTGTGCCTAGGACATGCCAAGAGAACAAAAGGTGAAGCTTTACATACCTTACGAAGCTTCTTACGCCTTTCCAAATTCACTTCCCGTTTCGCCAAAAATACGCAAATGGTCACATTGACCGATTCTATTCATGAGACTTACAATTTCCAAGCTTAACCAATGTTGTTCTATAACGGTTGGGCAGCATCTCCCCTATACATATAACATCCCCAGATTCAACTCGGCTCGCTTCAACAACAACCAACCCAACAACCAAGCTACAACATCAACAATCAATTCAAAAGTGTATTCTAACATTAATAGCTCTTTCTACATAACTTCAACAACATTCATAATATACTTTCTTCAATTACTTGACCAAACTAATATCAACGTTTACATATTCGATTACCAATCCAAACTCATTCAAACCATATACAAGAACACTATAAACAATTCATACAATGTTTCCAACAATCCAACCACACCACCACCTTACCCGAAATGCTCTCCAAAACCCGAAAGCAATACTAGCATATTTTCTTCTTCCAAAACTCATAAACTACATCAACAATCTATGCATTAACAATGTAATCATCCTAAATATAAAATTCACATAAGAACTACATTGGCTTCCAAATCAGCCCGCAACCATCACAACTTTAATTTCATTCATTAAACTTCATTTTATCACATAGAATTCATATCGACGACGATCAAAAATACTAAATAACATAACTTCATCTCTTGCCTACAAACAGCCCCTACTTTCGGCCACACCTCAACCTACAACATTCCATGAGTTTCATTCATTTTCTATACATTACAACAACACAAAAACATGCTAGATTCATTAACTCATCACCTTAACAACACACACACATGCACGGCCAACCTTCTAAACCCACTTCAAGCAACCTCCAAACATTTATGCTCTCAAAATTTTCATTCATTTTCCACACTTAACAACATATGTGAGCTATGCATAACATACAAAAGAAAAGATTAGAGCATACCTTCTCCTTCCAACTCTTCCACACGGCTTGGAGTAACTTTGCAAGAATAAATGTTTTGTTTGTTCCAACAACTATCCCACGTCGAAAAGCACTTTTCAATTGGTAGGAAAACTAGGATGAATTATTCTCTTTGTGATCAATTCTTGAGCTCTAATTTTCCATAGCCATGGCCGAATATGGCTTGGCTTTCTCCTTCTCAAAGTTTCTTGAATTTTTCTTGGTGAATTGAGAAATAAGATGACCAAGTCATCATTTTAATAACACAACATAGCCAACCATGTGTACATGGCCCACCCTAAGGTGGCCGGCCACGTAGCCTTTTATTTTCTCCTTTTTTTTTTTTTTTGGTTTCATGAATTAATTTCCTTTCCAAAATTAGAATGTTTTCCAAAAATGAACTTTGACCCCAAATGATCTCTCTAATATCTCCATACCAATAAAATCATGCACAACTTATTCTTTTAGGACAAGCAAAAATCTCTACTTCGCGTCTCGGAATGGTCTAGTCCCCAACTTATCGTAATTGACCCGAATTATCCCAACGTGCGAAGCACGGGATATAACAATCATATACCATATCCGGCCCATTATGGACTCGGTGAATTTGTCATATACATGTATATCATGCCCGGCCCATCATGGGACTCGGTGCCATCATCATATCATCATATATATATACCGTACCCGGCCCTCTAGTGAGGGACTCGGTGAACAATGCAGTGAAACTGTGCACGAAAACATACCCGGCCCGGACTCGGTGAAAGATATCATGACACATGCACGAGCAGAGTAGTGAGTAACCATATGCAAACTAAATCCTCGTTTGAGACTTAATAGAATATGTAGAATAAATCGGCACTCGAGTATCAAAAACAATAGTCATGTCAAGTACCCCTTTTAGCGTCATTATGGATTACATCAAATAGAGTTTCAGGAATCGTAGACATGTATCAAGGTAATGCGAAACAGCTTATGGAAGTCAAGGACATTCGTTATCGTAAAGTCTTTAGGAATAGGAGCTTATACGCATCGACTACTATCAAACATATAGACGACTCAGGAGGCAGTAAATTAACTACCTTAAGAGTTCTAACATCAAGAAGTGAATAAGGATCATGAATCACACTCGGAACTTATGAATAGGATTACCCCAAAGCTCATATCATACATCACTTATATCTAAGAAATGCCAAAAGAAAGAAGGGATAGCTTTACATACCTTTAGCGTTTATTCGCAACACAACACGTATACGCTGCCCGAGGCGTCTCAACCTATATTAAGATGTCAAGAACTATGGTTAAGCTACGGGAAGGTTCAAAACGTATTCTAACGTTAGTGACTCCTTTCTAGAAAATTAGACGACGTTTCCCTTATATTCAAACCAACCACATAACAACTAAGCCAACATCAATAACCACACGTTCAAGTACTACATCGAGACTATTCAAGACAAGATTCAAGAACACTCCGAACAGCCCGCATTTACAACATTCGACAATAATCCACATACGACTACGACATAGTCAAGTTATTCTTAATGATCCATAGTCATAATATTTTCATCTAAACAACCCTATAACAGCCCAACCAATATAATAACATAATGTATAACCTTAGTCATACTTTAATCTTCCAAGCTCAGCAAGCACAACAACAACATATCCAAAACAGCCCCTAACTAACAACATAAAAAGATGTCCGATAACCTTACGAATACTTATGAATACACCAAGCAAACCACATACGCTTCTTGTACGTTATTTCATACAATCTTTCCATCTAATTTAGTAAAATATACCAGCAGCCACACGACAACTACATCACTTATCCATATGCAAGAAAACTACATTATTATTACCATAATTCTTACAACAAGCCCACAAAACAAATTCAACTTCAACTTTAACCATTTAATGCCATCATTCTCATCATATAATCCATAGCAACAACAACCAAAATGCTACTTAAAGTTAATTCACCAATACCAACTAAAACAACCCCCTACACGGCTTCAACAACACTTCAACATCAACATACATAATTCCATGCATTCAATTCACATCTACCAATTTACAACAAGTCCAAACCCATTCTAAAACATGTAGGAAAGATTAAATCTTACCTTAATAAACTTAGCTCCTTAATTTGCTGAAATTTGTAGATTAAGATAACAAGTATTCTTGCTGCCCCAAATGATCCATTCACGTCACCATGACCTTCAAAATTCACTTTCAAAGCCATGAACAACTTCCTTAAAATGGAGTATACTAATTGGATTTAGTTGCATAACGTTTCCTTGCTCCAAAGGAAATTTGTTCTTCCTTCTCAACAATGGAGTTCCAACGTTGCTGCCCTCTTCCTCTCAAGATAATCCTCTTCCTTTTTCATTTAGGGTTGATGGTGAATGCCATGGCCATGAGGTTAGAGCTGCTGCCATGGCCATGGCCGAGAGCCTCTCTCTCATCTCTCTAACTCTTATCTTGTGGAAGATGAATAATGAATGAATGGTCATTCAATTAGTCATCACTAAGTCTTTTATATGCTGCCTCTATAGGTGACATGTGTCCATTTGGTTGACATGTGTCCCACTCATAGCATGGGCCAATCAGATTTGGCCATGCTATAGTGGGGTCCACTTAATCCCACTAATGACTTGATTAATGATAATTAGTCTCTAATCCCCACTTAGTAATCTAATCATGGTAAATTAATCCCCAAATTTCCACTAATATTTCCATTAATTGTAATTAATTAGCAAACCGTGCAATTATTAAAATCGGGATTAAAAGGTTCTTGTCTTATATCCAAAAATAATCTTGTCCTTGGACTTATGTCGAATAGCTTACGAATAATTCATCATATAAAAATACGAGATATAACAGGTAGGTACCTGCGCGACTTAGCGAAATTGGGTCGTGACAAGTTGGTATCAGAGCCCTGGGTTACCCGGTCTATAATATAAGAGCGTGTCTAGTAGATTCTCGTGGATCGGTACGATGAGCTCCGCACTTATTTACGAGGGGCTATAGGACATTTAGGAAAATTCACTTTCTTTCCTTCTTTCGTGCTACTTTATTCTAATTGGTATCTGGAACAATCAAATTGGTATCTGACTCTTATCTCTTCTCTCACAGATGGTGAGGACTCGAGCTACGATAGCTCGAGACCAGGTGCCAGAGCCCGCAGCTGTCACACCCTAACAATGGTAGGGCATGACGGGCACCCGACTCTCATCAGAGTGGAGTGAACCCTTACATATTCGCTCTATCAAAACCTGTCATTTCAAAAACTTTTAAAAACATGAAACTTTTGTAAATAGAAATCATTATCTTTATGAACATTATGAAAAATTTCAATCAAATAAGTACTTTAAACCAATTGAAATCATCTAAAATACATACTCTTTTAAAATCCACAAATGACTCAACTGACATCACTTTGTCGACATCTCGACAAATATACCACAGGGCAACCTGCGGTCTCTAAAAGTGACGAATATCGGCGGGG
>NC_081343.1:12359271-12383697 GCF_029784015.1 Lycium ferocissimum | reverse complement strand
AAGGTGACAAGGGCAAAGTAAGAGGGGCCGGATCAGTAGGTGCCCGATAGCGGTACTTGAGAAGATCGAGGAAGTCATATTCTAGACACTCAGGACAGGGGATCGATTACAAAAAGGGAAGTAATAAGATAAAGTTGAGGAAGAAAGAATGTAGAGGAATGAGTATAGATGTAGAAGAAGAGGAGATATGCGAAGTACGTGTGCGTAAGAAATAGTCGTACTATGAGGGAAGGGAAAACGTATCGCCTACGAATATTTTCCATTAAGACAGAACGAGTAAAGTGTATACGAGAATGAGTTGGAGAGAAAGATGCGGCCATGAATTACGAGTTTACCGTACAATGACGGAGCGATAAAGTAAGGCTGCTAGAAATAACAAATACGACATCATCATGATGGGTTTTGGAATCAATGTTGAATGCGACACAAAAAGTAACGGAGTATGAGGCAAGAAGTGGTGTTAGTGGCATAGGAGGTTTGGACCCTTGAAAACAAAGAAAAATGAAATGGCGGGTTGTAGGGAAAATGCATTTGCGATCACTATTAACAGATCATAGGAAAGAAAGGAATAACGTGAAATGGCAGAAAGAGGGAAGGACGATGTTATGAATAAATTTGGCGTATGGAAGAAAGGTAAGTGACGGAGGCATACTACCATTATGGACATTCCCACGGGACGAAGGTTGTTAATTGGAGCGAATCTAGACATAGACTCATAACTATCAGACGAGCCAAGTGAAATACGCCCTTGTTCGGGTTTTATGCCGGTTGTATCATTAATTACGAAACTATAGGGAGAGTACGTTAAGACTCCACGCACGAATTATCGTAATTATAAATCATGGGAAACGGCCTGGATAAGATGTAGTGCAGCAAGGGATATGTATATATATATATATATATATATATATATATATATATATATATATATATATATATATATATATATATATATATATATATATATATATGAAATCGAAATCTGAAGGCGAAGCAACGGATTGTAAAATGGTACAGGAAAACCCTAAAAGGGGGGAAGCGAGTAAAAACAAGTATAGGGATTGAACGATAGACCCTAAGATGTGACAGATACGCGTAATGAACGACGATAGTAACGATGCCAAAGATGCCTACGACCTTATAGGTGTGTGCCTATGTACAACACTAAACCCTCGTGGTCAGGAATGCTATGTATATGAAATCAATATGAGTACGGGTATGTTGAGCAAAGGTAACACATGTGATAGGTATACGATACGAACGCAAGTACAAAAATGTTATGGGTTGTTGTGACAGGATGGTATCGCCATATTACAGGGGAAACTCTGGCGAAATTTTTCTAAAATCCCCGACGATTTAACATTCGAGGACGAATGTTTTTAAGGGGGGAAGAATGTTACACCTTAGAAAATTCCCCGTTAGCGTACAGTGAATAGACTCACGAGGGACATGACGTATACGAGGTTGGGATAAGCAAGGAATAGTATTTGACGATCCTAATTAAGATTTCCAAAGACATTCGGGTTAAAGAAAGAAAGTTGTTAAGAGAAGCGAGCCATATGTTGGGTATCGGATAAGAATTACGAGTATTGAGTTAATGATGTCTTAATGACCCTTTGAGGAAGAGTTATAACATCCCTTGGAATGGTATTGAAGTAATGAGCAAGTGTTAAGAAGGTTCCATAAGGATCGGAGATCAAACGAGTCAACGAAACAACTCTCGGAAAATCAAGTAAACATACTACCAGACATACGGCCGTATAATATCTACGGATCAGTAAGTCCAGCCGTAGATCCAAAACCCAAAGAATTTGATTCACTCGGACAGATATACGGTCCAACATACGGTCAGTAGATTTTATACGGACCGTATGTTGGTCCGTATATGTCCATCGGGGCTGATCTTAATTTTATATAAGGGACCTTTCCTTTTCATTTCATTCATTTCATACTTCACCCCCACAACACAAGAAACCTCTAGAGAGTTCCATACACTTCAATCACAAGAAAACAAGAGAAATCAAGGATCAACAACAACAAATCAAGAGAACCAAGTAAAAGAAACTCCATCAAAGTCATACAAATCAAGAAAATCCCAAGAGAGAGAAAGTAGGGTTTTGGTGGAAAAGGTGAATTGTCATCCAAGGATTGTTTCTCCATCATCTAAGGTAAGTTTCATGAACTTTACATGCTATTTGAAGTATTATTGAATTAAGATTCATGGATTGTAGAAGAGCACAACAAATGGGTCATTAAATGGATGAATATTGTCATTAGTGATTAGTAGTGGATTGAATCATGGAAATGAATACGTTGATGATATAAATATGTTATAAATGACCTATAGAACATGAAATGAGCATTGGATACGAAAGAATACGACGATGGATTTTTAGTCATGATTATGGAAAATTGAAGTGAGATTATGAAATGCAAATAAGATGAATGAATGGCGATTGTTGTTAACGATATGGCGATGATTAAAAGGAATGTTGGGAATTGATATGGAATATGGCGGAGAGTAGTATAAACAAAGGAAATGCTGCCCAATTTTCCCTAGAAATAACGATACGTTCTTATAGTCGATTAACTAACGTTAATGCGAATTCTCTTCCGAAGGTAGCAACGTGACATTGAAGGAGAACAAGTGAGCGATAGCTTAGCTCAATGACAAAGGTATGTAAGGCTAACCCTTTCCTTCTAAGGCATGAATCCCTGTATGCATTTTCTCCTCTCCTACGACAATCCTATTTCCAAGAAAGTCAAGATCCTCACTCATGAATAGCTATACGAGATAAGAGCTCCGAGATGGATACGATGATGATAATAGTAAGCTAAAGTCTAGAAATGCTATAGCCTATGATATGATACTCCTAAGAAGCTAGTGATGCTATATATATGAAATCAAATGGTATTGATTCCTATTCCCACTCACCTTATACTTGTTCCTTCAAGGTGAGGCTAAATACGCATGGATGCTCCATAATGACATCGGGGATCCACGACCTTACGTTCCCCCCCCCCCGATAGAGTATGATATCTAAGAGTCCCTATGCATGCATTGTGATAAGTATACGAAGTTATGCATATATGATAAGATATGATAGCACTACGTTAAGCCACGATACGCCCATGAAATGAATGATAGTGATGTTAAGTACGATAGAACCATGATATGCTTATAAGACGATTCATAATCATAAATCTACAAGACGCCCGATAATGAGTATGTGGTATGTATGCACAATATAGGTGTTATGACGGTATGAGATATATGTGATATGCTGTCGAGCCCTCGTGGCCGAATACGATATGTTGTCGAGCCCTCGTGGCCGAATACGATATACTGTCGAGCCCTCGTGGCCGAATACGATATACTGTCGAGCCCTCGTGGCCGAATACGATATGCTGTCGAGCCCCGTGGCCGAATACGATATCTTGTCGAGCCTCGTGGCCGAATACGATATCTTTGTCGAGCCCTCGTGGCCAAATACGATATCTTTGTCGAGCCTCTTAGGCCGAATACGGATAATGATCAAATGTGTGTGAGTAAATGCGACATGATGATGTATATGTACGTGTTATGATGAATGCAGAATGGTGACTAGTTATGTTAAGTTCATGATACCCCTATGTGATGTATACGTACATATGTATGTATCGAGTCCAAGAGGGCCGAGTACGAATGATACCGACCTATATGAATACGATTATGATACATGTATGATATTTTCATTAGTACGACTATGTTATATGTATGATTATGCCATGTGCATCACGTCCACGTAAGTACGAATGAAATAAGTATATGACATCCATACGAGCATGAAATAGAACATGGAACGTCCCTACGGAAAGCAGGTAAGTACTATGAAGAGAATGTTAATGTCTCCCATCTTATGTTATTTCATATATTACCGTTATGCTTCTCCATCATTTCTCGTCATGCTTTACATACTCGCACAATATTCGTGCGACGTCCTTTCTTCGACGCTCGTGTTCATGCCCATGTAGACGGGGAGGTGATCCGCATCCATAGGAGCTAGCGGTCGATTTGAGAGCACTCCATTTTCCGGAGGCGCTGGCGTATTACTCTTTTGGTACATATGTTTGTATATTCCTATTTTGGGCATGACGGGGTCCTGTCCCGTCCGTATGTCTAGTACTCTAGTAGAGGCTCGTAGATACGCGAAACAGGGTAGCATGGTCCCATGACTTTCACGTATATGCTTGTATATATTATTTTGATAGCCGAAGGGCCATGATTATAGAAGCAAATGTATTTCAGAAAATTACGGTTTTATATGATTACGAGCATACAAAAGATGAGCGATAACAGATAAGCGATAAAGTGAGCGGTGTTCGGTGGTTAGCCCCGGATACCCGTCGGCCCGTAGTTCGGTCGTGACGATATTCGTGCAACTTCCCCGCATTGTTCACCGAGTCCCTCACTAGAGGGGCGGGTACGCTATATATATATATATATATATATATATATATATATATGATGATGATGTGACGAGACGGGGATGGCGGCAGATGGCATACGAGTCCCTCATAGCGGGTCGGGACACGCCATTCACCGAGTCCCTCACCGAGGGCCGGTACGTATATATATATATATATGTATATCCGCATGCATACATGATTATGATATGATTTTATTCACCGAGTCCCTCACTGTAGGCCGGCACGTATATATATATATATATGTATATCTGCATGCATACATGATTATGATATGATTTTACTCACCGAGTCCCTCACTAGAGGGTCGGGTACGGTATATATGTACGATGATATGATGACATGATTATGATATGATTTTACTTACCGACATATGTATATGCATGATAAATGTTTTCGAAGGCAAGTCTTATGATTTTCTATGCTCTTTACTTCAGTATGATCCCGCTTACCATATTTCATGCTTTACATACTCAGTACATATTTCGTACTGACCCCTTTTCTTCGGGGGCTGCGTTTCATGCCGCGTGTGTACACCCTGCACGAGCCGGAGATATTATTAGAAGATGTTCCAGCGGGATTGGCGAGCTCCATATTCTTCGGAGTTCTGCCGAGTTAGAGCATTATGTTAAGGTATCATGTTCTGTGTTAGAGACTTTGCAGACAGTGTCGTGGGTATAAGATGTCGGTTATGTAAACGGCTATAAGCCGATGTATTATTACGCATTGTATTATAAGTTCTATATGTTTCTATATACACAGATTTTCTTTGATTCGAGAAAGGTAAAAAGCGTATTATTCTTCGAAAACTTTCGTTATGTATTTGTGTCATGATTTGAGAGCCAGCGTGATTACGAGTATTAGGTGAGTCAGCGGGTTCGCTCGGCCCTAAATAAGGGTCGGGTGCCCATCACGCCCTAACAGAAATTAGGGTGTGACAGTTCAGCCAGATCCATTATCTCATATCCCATCGGCCTCTCTGCAGCCATCATCATTATCATCATATACCTTGCTGCGGAACGTGCAGCCCGATCCATATATCATCATCATGATGCACCAGCTGATCAGATAGTAATGCGTATATAACGCCTATCCCTTTCCCCATATCCCATATACATATAATATACGCGTACGCCTTCTGGTCATGGGCCAATATGCATATGTAAATGAATGAAGTGCATATGTAAAATGAAATAATAAAACTCTTAGAATAATATGATGTCACACTAACTCTGGTGGACAACTGCTGAGCCAACATTATTAATACATGAAATCTCAAGACCCATGAACAGAAGGAACATAATAACAGGGGCACAGGATCATCAAAGACTGAAGTACTCCTAGTGCTTCTAAGAGTAAAGTAATATGGAAGCTTGTTTGTTCGTTCATATCATAGGATCATGCTAAAATGAAAGAAAGGATAGCTTTAACACACCTTTTCGGTCGACTTAACTTTAACTACTTAACGCTTGTCCTCCCAAGCTCGTAAATCTATATTCAAGAAAATTTATACTATTGTTAGGCTTATCATCATATGCTTGTCTTAAGCCTTCAAATTAAATCCTTTTAGAATTCAAATTCGGGGAGCATCTCCCCTGTTTATACCCCTAGCCCTAAATCACAATACCAACAACCAACAATAACAACAATATTAACATCAACAACATCAAAGATCAGTACCAAAATATTCCATAAAACATCCCACGCGATGTTTATCCGATTTCTCAACCAACAAATCCATTATACGATGATTTAATGACTCTATCCTCGTAAGTAAACCTAAATCAATATCAATAAGGAGAGATTCATACCTTGTTCTTACTAGAACAATAAGATCTTCAATATTCACCTTGAATCCAAGCCAAGATCCACCGCAATACGATACTATACTCACAACTATAAGCTGTCCGAATCTAAATCCGGAGAATTCCTCTTAATCTGCGCTAAAATTTTATAACTAGAAGTTGGGGGAATATTCCAGAAAGTTTGGGGAGTTTAGAGGGGTGTTTGGATGAAAAATGAGGGGGTAAGCCCCTTATATAAGGTTCTAGAGTCGGTTTCCACCGACTCAGAATTTGTCCTTTGCTTTCGCGGCCTTGGGTCGCGTTCGCAAAGGGTTATGCAGTCCTCCTCTTCGCGTTTGTGGCCCTTTGGTCGCGTTCGCAAAGGGTTAATTTCTGCTCTGGCGGCCTAACTTGTAACGTCCATAACTCTCTACTCCGATGTCCTATCGACGAGCGATTTGTTGCGTTGGAAACTAGACTTCATGAACTTCAATTTAGGCTTTTTATTTGATCTAAAATTCCTCATATACTAAAAGATATTCTTTCTCCAAGTTGGACCAAAATTGCCCCTCATATTTTCTCCAAAGTCCAACTAACTTAATTTCCTTGATTCACTTGCCCTCCAATCCTTCCGTAGCTTATTATATGAACTTAAACCCTCATAATCATAAGGTAGGCGCATATAACCTCATATATCCTAGAAGGTACTCCAGTATCCATAATTACACAGCTAACACCTAACGAATCTCAACATACAAAACTATGAGGTGTAACATTCCTCCCCCTTTAGAAACATTCGTCCTCGAATGTTAAACTCTTTAAGAATTCAACGAAAATTTTGCTAGAGTTTCGCTTATAATTGTACCACTACCATCTTGCACAACAACCCATAATAATGTCGCACAGGGCCACATGCTAAAATATACAACAATATGGCTCCTTGAGTCATTTTAGCTTCAAAGAACCATCACAAATTGGCCTAGACTTTCTACAAGTCATGCCATGTCATAAGGCCTATCCAACCAAGTCCCAGAGGTGCATACAACTATTCAGTCAAGCAATAGTGATTAAACATACAGACAATGTATTCTCATAGATGCAGGAAGCCAAACATTCAAGCAATGACACCAAATCATATAGACCAATTATTAGAATTCAGATCAAAGGCTCAAAATAGTTCAAGAATGGACATTGCAAGCAGGTTTTCATTAATCCAGTTTTAATTTAAAAAAGACTATGCAGGAGTTTCATGATTTAAAGCATGAATTCAGGTTTGGTATTTGACTTAGACTCTTTTACAGACCTCAGACATGGAACAATCACACACATGGATGGAAACTAGTGCCATTCAAGAAAAAAGAAAAAACATGTAGGCAAGTAATCAGACAAACTAGGATCTAATTTTAGCTTTCAATACTGATCTCTCAAACTTTCAACATAGACAAACTCTTAGGATTCTTAGCACAATTACGTACTCAGAAGCATAGTACTAACCTCAAACAAGTCCCAAGAGATGATATATGAATGTGTAGGCTAACAGAAAAGCAAGATGTTCATGTTATCAAGCAGACCACACACCAAATATTCAAGTTCTCACTCCCATGATTAATGACTTAGTAATTTACACCATTAATAGCTTGGAATTTAGGTGAGACCATTCATATCAATAAATAGTACATATGCCAAAGTCATACAGGTCTAAATAGCTTCATTTCTCCCTTCCCCTCTCCTACTTTATCTTAGATACTAAAGAGATCAGTCTTATAGGGCAATTTATCTTCCTAATTCATTATTAACAATCAATGACCTATGCTTAGTCCACACCTTCCACCCTAACAGTCTCACAATTAGTACATACCCCTTCTAAACTCCTTTTTATCATGGTTATAATTCTGACTAAAGGTCTAATACCAACTTAACAATAGTGAATTTATCCAAATAGGGCTAAATCTATTCAGTACCTAGACTTAAGTTGTCAGATTCAAAACCATATGTCAACATTTTAAGTGTTTAAAAGACTACACAAAGATTCAAGGTTCGATTCGTAGTTCAAATACACCTCGATCTAACACACTATCGCCGAGCCATTGTTTAGCTGCTGCAAGCATCTCATACCATTACCCCAACAAAACACCTTAGTAATAACTAGCTAAACATTACACTAAGCATGAATTGAGGATTTTTATGCCATTACTTCAGCCAACACCATGTTAACAACCAGCTAAATATCACATTAGGCATAAACTGAATATTTTTAGACTATTACTCCAACAAACATCACATTAAGAACCAGCTAAACATTATACTAACTGAACATAAATTTAAAAAGGGGGGCAAGAAAATGATAAAGGCTTACCTTTTTGATATGCAGCTGTGTACAAGAACGAATTTGAAAGCCTGAGTGATTCCTTTCCTCGACTCAGCCACACACAAAAACAGATAAAAATCAAAATTTTTGAACTAGAAAGCCTAACTCTTTTGAAGTTAAGAATAAAATTTTACTAAAATCACAGCTTTAAATTCGGATGAACTCAAATTTTAAGATTTTGCTTGAGGGTTCAAGACTTGTCTCAATTGTGAGGGTTGGGGTTCTATTTATAGAACCCCAAAATTCATTCAAAGGCTAAAACTACTAATGTTGTACAAACATTGTTTTTCAGAGCTAAACCTTCAATACACGAAATCAACGACCAAGATCTAAAGACAACAAATGTATATGGTCAGATCTGACCCATTTTAGGTCGATCCGTACCAAACCCTTATGAACCAATAAGAATCGAGTTCGTACAGTCACAAATAAACAACAAAATGTTAAAATCGTGTTTAAAAGACAAGGTGATTACCGCTATGTTTGGATGAATTTGAGTGAAGAACGAAGCTAAACATTAATTGTTTCATGCAAATGACCTGCAAAAGCTGCGTATCCGCTGCCCTCTCTGTGATTTTACCATTTTTAGACGAGAGAGAAAGGGAGAGTGTAGGCGGCGGCTTAGGGTTTGCGAGGAAAGGGAAAGAGAGAGAAATGGGGATAAGGATAGGGGTCGTTTGGCATGAAATGAAATGTAAAAGGGGTATATCCCCTTAACAGCTACGGGATTGGGCCGGGTGGCGCCCATTTGGGCTGGACTCGGTCCAATGTAAAAGGAATGAATATAATATATTTTATATATATACTATACATATATATTCATGTATATAAAGTGTATATACATTCATAAAGGGTAAAATGGGTAAATTAAATAAATGAAAAATGTTGAATTATCGATTATTGATCATATTATATTAATTAAGACATAATTGGCTTTTGATTTAATATAAATATACGACTAATTGTGTAAGTAGGCTCAATTTGCAAATATAGCCTTAATTGGTTTCAATCTTAATTGATTGTTGCAATTATGGCCCTTTTTTTTTAGCTTAATTAGTCAATTAAAGTTCAACTACATTAATGACCTTAATTAATTTGAGCCAAATGAATTTGGCCATTTCAATTAAGGCCATAAAAAGGCTATTTTTGCAAAATTGACCCCAATTGCTTTAACCATAAATTGATTAATTCAATTGTGGTCATAACTAAAACAATTAAAAAATTAAAAATCAATTTACAATAGTGCCTCTCTGATTGACTAATTATCCTAATTATATACTAGAAACAATTATGATTAATTTTAACAAATTATGTCAATACACAAAATTAAGGATTAAGGGGTAAAATGGCCAACTCCTTTAATTACTCAAACTCCTTGGATTAAAGGGAATAATGTATTTGCTAATTTGATTTTTGACAATTTAAAAAATTAAATGAATGATTATTTTAAAATTTCTTTTCTTTGATTAAATCTAACAAATATCTCATAAATGTCATAAAATGTACCAATTAATTCCTAAATATCATAGAAATTATTTTATCAATTTAAAGGAGTAAAAATATTGACCTAAGCAATTTTATAAAAATCATTTTGATCTCTAAAAATGCATAATTCATTTTGTTTGTCATCTAAGGACTCTGAGTAATTAAAATAAATTACGGAAGGTCAAAAACTAGGTGTCAACTCCCTTGATAGGAGGGTGTGGAGGTCGAGAATTATGGTAGAAGAGTAGTGGGTAATCGAGTGCTCTTCTTTTCCGCTCTTAGAGGTTTTGTATTATTCCTGTATTTTCTTATTTTTGGATTTTCATTACTGCGTGTTGTTTCTTTAGCCTCGATTATCCTATTATCTTGCTATTGTTTTTGCTTGTTGCTAATGCCTGTTGTCGTCTTGCTATGAGCCGAGGGTCTCCCGGAAACAAACTCTCTACCTTCCCAAGGTAAAGGTTAGGTCTGCATACACGCTACCCTTCCCAGACCTCATTTGTGGGACTATACTAGGTTCGTTGTTGGTGGTTGTTGTTGTTGTAATAATATGTACCCTCTTTTAATAAACTTTTATTGTTATGTACTTAAGTTATTAATGACATCCATAACATACTTCTAATTGAGAATGTGGTACTGTTATTGATATATGGCTACAAAAAAATAGTATTTTAGTATTAATTACCTCACATTTTAGAACTTTATTCGAGTTCGTAGCGTGAATCACAATTTGAGCCTAATTGAACTATATGTGTAGGAGGCATTTGAAGTAACAAGAGGCAAAAGACGCAAGATTTTGATCAAATAGCATAAGTGGGACACATGGAATAACTTGAGAACCAGTGATTTGGTCAAGTGTTGTGGGAAGAAAGCACAAGAGGAGTCGGGCGACAAGTAGTGTCTGGCGCCCCTTAAGTGCAAGTGCAACCTGGTGTCTTAGCACATGTGACATGCGACAAAAGAGCGCATATAGTGTTTGGATCATGCATTGGCGTGCCTGACGCGCTACCTGTACCTCTGGAATCAGTTTGTAACACAATATGCGTGACAGACCGTTAGCTATACAATGGTATATTTTTTCCTATATGGATATAGCTTCAGGTGTCTGAAGTTAAATAATCCTACCTTGACATTTTTCATAACCTCTTTCGCAATAATGGTTCGTTCTTAGCGTGCATTCTCTTGAACCCTCACCATTACTCTTTGGGAGAAAAATCAAAACATGATGGTGAAAAGCTAAATGCAGGTAAAAAAATAAAAAATCAATAAATTATTAGAAAACATAAACTCACTTCAACTAGTGTGTTAACTAACTCATCGTCAAACCCTGTTGAATCACCTAGTAAAACCCCATGATTACATAGCCTACATTAAGAAAGAAAAAATCTGATGGAAGAAACAAAATTTTGCTCAAAAATCTTCGGTGAGAAAATCACACACTAAATCGATGAAAACTTTCACGAAGCAAAAGCATAAGTGTACAATTTGAAGGAAAACACTTGTTTGAAGGTAAAAGGGCAAAACATCCTTTTAAAAGCTTTTAAACAATGAATCGGATATTTGTGCAAAAAAGCACAACGCTGCAGGTACAAATTAAATGGTGGCGTCCTATTAGCTTTTAATAATGGTATTTGTGCAAAAAACACAACTCGGCATCGAATATTTGGTGCAAAAAAGCACAACGCTACAGGTACAAATTAAATGGTGGCGTCCTATTAGCTTTTAATAATGGTATTTGTGCAAAAAACACAACTCGGCAGGTATAACTTAATTGGGGGCGGCCAAATAAGGTGCCCCGTGAAATTTTTACAATAAAAGTCCAGGCTGCCTCCTCTCCTCCATGTGGTTTTTCTTGGGAAGTACATCAAATGTATAAAAGAACAAAGAAAACAAGATCTGAAACTAGCATGGATTTGCTTATTACCGAATCCATGGCTAAATTAGGGGTGTACAAAGGAAATCGACAAACCGATAATCCGAACCAAACCGAGAAAAAAACCCGACTAGTGGTTTGGTTTTAAAAAGGAAACCCTAACCATTATTGATTTGGTTTGGTTTTAACTAAAAATAATGAAATCGAATCAAATTAACACGATATTACATGTATAAAATTTCAAAAATATTTTATACATTAAAATATTCATTTATAATGTAATTTATAAATATTTCTTAAATTTTTCATAATTTTTTGTCTTTTAACATATTATTTTAAGCTTGGAATTAGAATTTTGAATGGTCCTTCAAGTTTTATAGCCCATAGATATTAGTAACTAAAATAAAACCCAACAAAAATCAAATCAGTACTAATGCTAACAAAATAAATTCAATTCTAATACTAGGAATGACAATAATGTTGGATATTTATTTTTTTAGTTTTATATTGGTTGGTTTAGACAGTGAAAATGCATAACTTAATTTTATTTTTTTCTTTAATATTTAGCATCACTCAGTGCTTTTAGATTATGATCATCTTCTATATGCCTTATAAATTTGTCGTATTTATTATAGTATGACTTAGTACTTTTAGATTATGATCATTTTATACAATGTCATCTCTCATCTCACATTTTGTGTTATTTTCTTAAAAAATATCTTAATTAGATAGCCGTATCTTACTAGGACTAAAGAAATATTTGAAGTACAAATTATATGTTTTGTATGAAGACTTTACCGAGAAAACCCGAGGTTGAAAAACCAGACTTTTTTTGGTTTTGTTTGATTTATAGATATAAAAATCCGATGCAATTGGTTTGATTTGATATTTAAAAAATTCAAACCAACCTGGTCCATGTAAACCCCAGCTGAAAGTCTCGCCCCCGCAAAGGTAGAAACAGTTTTCAAGTCAGTACAAAAACAGGCAAATAGCAATCACGTTCCAGAAAAGTATATGTATATACTATTTTAAAAGCATGAATATAAATGTTGGTTGACCAAAATATCATTCAAATATTGAACGACTTTTATATCCTTATATATTTAGAGCCTGTTTGGATGGGCTTAAAAAAAACCGCTTATAAATTTATAAGTCAAGTTTTTCGGCCTTATAAACATTTTAACAAACTTATTTTTTTGGACTTATTTTAAGCACAAATGACTATATATTTATAAGCCAATCTAAACGTGCTCTTAATTACTACTTGTTTTGCTCAAAGAGTCTCAATTTGATAGGATATATGTCGTAGCATGTAATTTGTTTAAATACTAATTCTACTCGAATAATAACACAGGACAAAAGAATGAATTTGAACGGAATTCCAACTCCAAATCCTTTTCAACGAAATATACATATGTTCTTAGAGTTCCGTGCCAATTCCACAAGGACAAATTAAAATTTCAACATTATGAGTTTTGAAAATCTAGAATTCCATTGTAGTTATCGTAGAAATTAGAAATTGATAGACTTGTATCATTAGTTGTGTAGGGGGAAGTAAGCAGCATATTGTGTTGGAAAGTATAATCTTTGGAATTATAATTAACTAATAATTAATAGATATTGCTAAACTAGAATACATTAATATTTGATAAAACAGTTGTTTCCATTAATATTTAAAGATAACAAATGAATTTCTTATTTATTGTTGTATTCAAGTACTTAGCTTATTATAAAAATATACAATTTACAGGCACTTTAGTCATAGACGATAGACAAGTAGATTTCACTGGTGGACATATAACTTCGAGTTTATTATCACATAAAAGCACGAATATATATGTTGGTTGACCAAAATATTTTTCAAATATTGAAAGACTTTTATGCCTTTTTGAAAGCAAAATATTCCATTCATGAAGTAATTTAAAGTTGGATATAATTGGATTATTGGACATAGTTCTTTTTGGACTTGACGTCACGCCAATGTAATTCTAATTTATAGGATTCTTTTAGGATATAATTGTAATTGGTTTTGGACAACAAGACTAACAACAACATAATTCTAATTCTTCTTGGACAGAAATAGGTAATTAAATATAACAAGAGCACTATGAAACGTCTATTGCCTCTATATATTACAGTAAGAGTTTCATCGTTGTTTTCTCATCAACATTACACAAGAATGTCAAGACTGATTAACTGGTCCTTTTAGAGGTGAACTCCTTATATGGACTTGGACAATCTTTCCCTCACAAGCTAGCTTTTGGGGATGATTTAGGCCCAAGATCTATTTCTTTGCGGCTTGCAAGTCGAGAACACAATTGGAGAGAATCTACTGCATCTAAGAATAGTTAAGAGGGGTATCATAAGGGGATGGACGACGGTATCAAAGTAGTAAAAGGAACGGATATGAGCACAAACCTGAGAAAAGAAACAAAGAACAGAAAACAGGAAGTCAATAAAAAGAGTGGGTAGTTAAATAATTCTAATATTATTTATCTATATGCGCTCTGCACTCTTGCCTGCAATATCCCTTTAAGTAACATATATATGCGGTATTATTGAAAATTAAGGTCATAAAACATGGATAGCAGATTCATTTCTTGATAAAGTGTGAAATTAGCGAACAGTTATTTGCTCTTCCAACTGAAGGGAAGCTTAAGTTTGCTAGAACAGTTGATGACTTTGAAGGATATGGAAATGATTCAGTTCTTTCAGAAAAGTGAAAACTTGATTGAACTGACAGTTTCTATCTAGTAAATTTTCAGAACTGTTGTTCCTTACAGATAATGAGCAGTGGCATTTTTAAGAGCCCCGTGCACAGGGTGGTGACGAAACAGAAAAAGAGAAAGAAACACTCTTGCTGTTTTCATTATGCCAGAAGCAGATGTTGGGATTGGACCAGTGGAGAAGCTTATCAGCGAGGAAAGGCCAAGAGTGTACAAGAACGTTACGAATTATGTTGAATATTTCTTCCAAAACTATCAGCGTGGGAGAAGACCAATAGAACTAGGCGTAGAATTGGATAAGAATGCCCAAGTAACACTCTGTCAAAACCCAGTTTGGAAATCCATACAGAAGAATTTCATCCCGACTGAACTCGCCATTAACAAGGTGCAAAAATTTCTTCTGTCCCCTCTGCCGGCGAACAATAGGCAGCAACAGACTGCAAAATTAGACAGGTTTGTGACTGTCTCCCTGAACTTTATATCTAAAGAAAGATTGATAGAAAGAAAAGTCAGTTGAATCCACGCACAGGAGTGAGAACCAATAGCCTTCTCACATTTCAGGTTGATATACAATATGTAACGAAGCTCTCTTCGCCGAATTGTACTAGACACTAACTTTTCTTACAAACTGAGCAACCTAAGGCCTGGTAAAGGCAGATTAAAACCAATGGGAACACAGTAAATCTGAAAAATCAAGTAAACTGGGATACGAATCAGTCACTAATACAGGTTTACATGATCCTCTGTACGGAATCAGATTCTCTTCAGCACCAAAATTCTGTCAGCAGGATAACCATGGTTAATGGCTGATCAACAAGCAAACTTTCAATCCTTAGACTAATTGATATGACAGACTATCAGATAATTTATTTGCTAGTGCAGAATAAACAGATATTTCCGGGACAAAAAAAGAAGAAAAGGAAGAAAGACAGAAAAAAAAGCAAGCAACTTAAAGATAGTAGCAAAAACTGACCATATAAAACTTAATAAACCCTCATGTTACAAGCTAAGATTCCTACGCCAGGTGTTTATATAACAACTACAGTCTATCCTAGAGTCATCACTTTATGAACACAAACAAGACCATATATATGCCCGACATTTAACTGCAAATTTCTAGCCTAATGTTTAGGGAATAGAATAAAATGACCTATTGAAACAAACTTCAGAGCAAATGGTCAAAGCCAACAACATACCCAGTGTAATCTCACAAGTGGGGTCTGGAGAGGGTAGAGTGTACGCAGACCTTACCCCTACCTTGGCAGGTAGATAGGTTGTTTCCGAAAGATAAATGGTCAAAGCCAGAAGCTGATTTTTTTCTTTTCCCCTTTTCCTCAAAATTCTATTAATAAAGATGCGGCAAAGGAATTGGGACCTCAATGATTAGCCGTGTAAATGTCAAAGCCCAACAAAAGGCAAGAATTCACTTCTCCACAAGGGGCAGTTAAAATACAATCAAAATATGAGAATTACTCAATGGTCTGAAAAGACTCAACAGAGAGTAATAAAGAATATGCTCAGAATCAGCAGAACATGAGCATTTATCCTTGCAGGACCTTCTTTGAGTGCTAATTGACCTGAAGTTTGAAGATTGATATGAACCCATTAAACATCCCGGAAATTGCACAACAACTTGCAGTTGCGATAGTTAAATGGAAGGTTCGAGAAATGGATAAATTATGCATCAAAAGTTATAAGCTTTCAACAAACTCAAGATCAGGCTCCAAAATACACCATTCCCGATATAAATATCTAAGCAAATATCGTCTGGATTGTTCTCGGTTTCAGATGGACTCATTACTTCTATCCGAAAACAACTCAACGCAGATTTGCACATGTACATAACTGGTATTAGGTGTTATAAATGATCTTGTATCATTATGGAGTGAAAGTATAAAATTAGATGTTCATCTTCCTGGGGAGGACACACAGGCTCTGTACTAGGTGGGTGAGTACAAAATGGAGTTTTTCTTTAGATAGCCAAATAAAAATTGCCTCTGAGGCCAACTCAGTAACAAAAACTAACCATATAAATTTTGAATAAACCTCTCATGTTACAAGCTTAAGATTCCTATGCCAGGTGTTTATTCAACAACTACAGTCTATCCAAGAGTCATCTCTTTATGAACACAAACAAGACCATAGACATGCCTGACATTTTACTGCAAATTTCTAGCCTAATGTTTAGGGAACAGAAATAAAATGACATATTGAAACAAACTTCTGAGCAAATAGTCAAAGCCAACAACAAAAAACATACCCAATGTAATCCCACAAGTGGGGTACGGGAGGGTAGAGTGTACGCAGACCATACCCCTACCTTGGCAGGCAGAGAGGTCGTTTCCAAAAGACAAATGGTCAAAGCCAAAAGCTAACTTTTTCTTTTCCCCTTTTCCTCAAAATTCTATTAATAAAGATGTCGAAAAGGAATTGGGACCTCAATGATTAGCCGGGTGAATGTCAAAGCCCAACAAAGGGCAACACTTCCGTTCACCATATGGGGCAGTTAAAATACAATCAAAATATGAGAATTACTCAATGGTCTGAAAAGACTCAACAGAGAGTAATAAGGAATATGCTCAGAATCAGCAGAACATGAGCATTTATCCTTGCAGGACCTTCTTTGAGTGCTAATTGACCTGAAGTTTGAGGATTGATATGAAGTATGAACCCATTAAACATCCCAGAAATTGCACAGCAACTTGAAGTTGCGATATCTAAATGGAAGGTCCGAGAAATGGATAAATTATGCATCAAAAGCTATAAGCTTTCAACAAACTCAACACAAGGCTCCAAAATACATCATTCCCAATATAAATATCTAAGCAAATATCGCCTGGATTGTTCTCAGGTTTAGATGGACTCATTACTTCTATTCCAAAACAATTCAACGCAGATTTGCACATGTACATAACTGGTATTAAGTGTTATAAATGATCTTTTATCATTATAGAGTTAAAGTAGAAAATTAGATGCTCTTCTTCCTGGGGAGGACACACAGGCTCTGTACTAGATGGGATGAGTACAAAACGTAGTTTTTTCTTTAGATAGCAAAATAAAAATTGCCTCTGAGACCAACTCAGTCCACCACAATTTTATTTCTTAAAGATATTCTGGTGTACTATATGTCAGAACACATCTCAATTTCTCTGTGACTCGTAATGTTGCCAAAGTTGAAGAAAAAGGAGAAAAAATGATAGTCAACTGCTTCAAGTTTTAACCTTTATATCAAGAAGACAAGAACTCAACCATCATACCTTTTACTTTCTTTTTTTTTTTTTTTTTTTTGGGTAAATCAGGACCTTCACACCTTATCAGTTACCATATCGGCTTACAAACACAATGAGAAACTTCAACAAACAAAAAAACATGTTTTAAAGGAACAGAAAGAATGGTGAAAACAAGGGTAGAAGACCAATGAGATGGGCACATAAAGGAGATACTACGCATGTTTTTAGTTCTCAAACCCGAGATGTTACTTCCTAGCCAAAATAGGATGCAAATGTGGTCTTCTTTCTTCAGGCATTAATAGTACTTTACTTAGACTACTTGGACAGTACATCAAATGTTGCGCTGCTAGTATAAGTTCAGACATCAGACTAGCTCTTCTATTTCAATGTAGACTCTACATGCGAAAGCTCAAAGGCCATATGTAAAGACATACAGCAGAAGATAATGGTGAATAAGCACCATATATCGGAGCATTAATGACAAACATGAGAACTTGACACAAATAGATAGTGACATTATTTCATTCATTCAAATGTAACACGCCATCATAAAGAATTAGGCAAAAAAAAATCATCTTACAACAATAAAGCGCAAGAGATGCTGAATGCCTTTATAAAGTAATCACCAACTAGAGAATAACTGGTTTTGACATTACATTATCTTCAACATCTAACCAAATCCGCTCCTCTATAACTATGTTTTCCTGACAAACAAAAGAGCTGCTCACGATTCTTCCCTTTCAGCATAGTCAGAATGCTCAGACTGAATAACTACTTGATTGTGTATCCATTAAAGCAATATATCACTAGTAATATCTCGGTATTTTCCTAATTGTTGATAGCATCGGTGGAAGGAGGTGGCAACACGTGCCCATTCTTGGGCAACTTTGACAAGACACGCCTCTGTCCTTCTTCCTCCACCTTCCCAAACAATTGCCTTCTCAACACTTCATGTAAATGACCAAATAACTCCTTCTTCAACGACTCAAATGCCAAATCAAGTCTCTCCAACTGCTCCATTGCGTTCTTATTGTACATAAACAACCCATAGTACAAATCAAAACTATCGCCGGAAGTATTATCCACCAAATTCAACAAAGTCTCATACCCTTTTGTATTAATAGGTGTTGTCTCTAAATCCAACTTCTCCAACACTCTCCCCATAGTATGCGTAATAAACTGTGAACCAGCAGCATATTTATCATGCTCAGCACACGTCATTTCCACCATTCTACAACCTTCTTTCTCGAATATATCCAAGAACCTATCAACCCTCGATACTCTCGACTCCCCTTCACCGATACGAACTTTATCATACACAAAAGGCAAATCTTTCCAAGTTTGTTTACCACTTTCAGGACCAAACATAGGATGAGTACAAAGGATATCGAAATGGGAAGGCAATACTTGGAGGAAAATATCCTTAGGGAATTCTTTTACAGATAAAACGTCAACGAAAAGGGTGTTGCGTTTAAGTCTTTGAATAGGGAGGGAACGAAGGACGGGTTCAGTGGAAATGATGGAAGTAGAAAGGAGGATAACATCAGGGTGTTGTTCACAAAGGTCATGTGGATCTTGGAAGAAGGAAATGCCAAGGGATTGAGAAATGTGAGAGTAATCAGTACGGGAATGAGAGAGAACAGAATGGCCTTGACGGAGGAAAGCTTTAGCGAGGAATTGGCCAAAGTTACCAAAACCAATAATGGCGATTTTGAGTTTGTTGGATTGAGCGAATTGATTGGAGACACGTGACTCGTAGTCGTATGGCTGGGCAGCGTCAATGGCACGAATGCGGAGGCGATAATTGGAAGAGGGGTGATGGTGATGGTGATGGTGATAGTAATGGATTCGTTGGTGGGGTAGTAAAGGACAATGATTAATGGTGCCGGAAGTGGGAGTGGGAGTGGGTTTGGATTGAACGGGGGTGAAACACAACATGTTGGTGCAGACAATGTGAAGTGTGGAATTGGGAATTGGGAATTGGGAATGAAACAAACAAAGAAAGAGGACAAGTGGACTCTTTTTGGTTGAAGATAGCTTTTGGGGATGGTGGAACAGCTTCTAGATATGTGAGATCCGTAGCGCAGCAGAGTCAAGTCCTGACTCCAGAGAAATGAGATCCCCAGCACCTCTCCTGCTTCCACTTTTCTTTTCCCGACAAAAAAGCACCTTTTTGGCGCGTGCAGGGTGAAATAATAAACTTACTTTTCTTGGCCAAACAAGAAAATTAGTATTCCCTCCGTCCCAATCTAGGGGAGTCATATTCTTTTTTTCACTTAATTTTAAACATTGATTCTTCAAATATTTTATTATAAAATATTTAAAAATTACATAAAAATTATAAATCTGCATAATTAATCTGTATTTTTTCTTAATGAATTTTCTGTAAATTTCACCATCATAGTAGTAAAGGAGAGATGTTTGGTGAAGTAAAAAAGGAAAATATTTAGGAGAGAGGGAGAGAGTCTAATGATGAAACACTTACAACTGAAATTTTGCTATTTATTCGTGGAACCTCTTCCCTCATATCCCACACTAGTACGTATTGACCATATGTTTTCTTTTTCTACCCAATTACTTGCACTACTAAAAACCAGTCAAAAATGGTCCGCGTCGATTTTTTTAATGAAACCGATGAAAAATCGACTCAACATCATCCGTCGGTTTACTTAATGTCACTTTTCAAAAACCGACAGATTGCGTTGCAACGAACAGCGTCGGTTACGACGTTCATCGGTTTTAAATCCAAGAATAAAAAATATTATAAAAAAAGCGACGGACGGCGTCGGTTTGTTTTTATTTTATTTTCCTTCAATATTTTCTATTAAAAAGAAATAATATAATTTTTTTTAAAAACCGATGGACTGCGTGCATATATTGAATTTATAATTATTATTTTTTTAGAAAATCAAAGCAGTTCGTCAGTTTTCTAGAAATTATATAGAAATAATTTCCAGATCCGTTGGTTTTCTGCGAAAAAAACCAGCATCTAATTGCTGCATTTTCTGCAGCCACACCTGTATAAAACCAGCACTAAAATGCTACCAAATCAATTCTAAAAGAGTTACAACACATAAAATCACCCTAAGTAACAATCAAATACATCAAACACTATCTAAACACATCAAATACGATCTAAAAACACCATCGAAGTTCAAAATATTCAAATGATTCCACCAAAAGTACCATTAACTAGTTCTACATAATTTTAACATAAGTCCATACTTCATAAAACATAAGTCCATTATGAAATCCAAACTAACGCAACTCTTCATCCAGTGTCCGGGCTACGTAATTGTCACGACCCAACTAGAGGGCCATGACGGGCACCTGGAGCTAACACATCGAGCACCTTTAAACATACATCTTATAATCATTTTTGGCTGGACCATAAAGATAACTCCTGGATATCATAATCTGTAAGGATATACATCACAACATAACAACACCTTTCTGGATAATCTCCAACAATTATGTTCATCATCACCAGCTGACAAGGCTACTAAAATATTATCCGACAGTATAAACCGACATGATTATGAAACGTCTACTGTACACACATGTCTACGAGCCTCTACATAGAATACAAGTAACCATGAGGACCAATACCCATAGACTGCAGCTCCGAAATAAGTGGAGTGCTCTTGAGAATCCGCTGATAAATCACTTACGGGTCAGATCCGTCTACCTGTCTACCTGCGGGCGAACGCACCGTCCACAAAAAAGGATGTCAGTACGAGCAATGTACTGAGTATGCAAGACATAAATAGTAACACAGTAAGGGATACCGAACATGGAAAATAATATAATAGCGTACGAGGATGAAGTAATAGAAAAGAGATCAACCTATGTCTCTGAATGCCCTTTTAAGGCGAATGTCGTGCATTCTTAAAAGTTTTCCATATATACATATACAATATATTGCCCGGCCGTTAAGGCGCGGTAATATATTTAGAATCTTGCCCGGCCATTAAGGCACAGTAATATATACAGCATCTTACCCGGCCATATAGGCACGGTGCTATCTTACCCGGCCATGTAGGCACGGTATTATCTTGCCCGGCCACGTAGGCCGGTATTATCCCCAGCTGATCAGTGGGATGCAATGCATACATACATACATACACATAAAAATACATAAATGAAATCAATATCATCATTAGCATTACCATTGTCACCATATCATTCCTTGAAGGATTAACCATCGTAAGATGAAATCGACGATGTCATAGGAGTCTCGAGAATTATGAACTTAAATAGCGCTGAAAATAGAATCATTATCTTCGCTAGATCTCACCTCGAAGGAACGAATGACGTGAGGTGAGACCATCAACAATAAGTAAGATCAAGGGATTCATGGAATGGATCAATAATCTCATAATGCTCTCAAATAATAGCTTCGGAATTTCTAGAATAGAGTCACCATCATCGTCACAATCATTATAGAACATTTTCCATTTATCATCATAAGAAGCTTTAAGATTCATGAACTTCTAGCTTTTGAAAACAAGGAAGTTATGGAAACATTTATGGAATAATAACATAGGAATCATGCCTTTGAAAGAAAGGGACGAGCCTTAACATACCTGTTCGACCTCCTTTTATCTACGCTTATTCGTCCGAGCTCGCAAGTCTACATTTAAGAGGATTTACACTAACGTTAGACTCATCATCGCATATTTGTTCCAAGTTTTCAAATTAAACTATTTTATATTCTGCCGAAAATCGGGCAGCATCTCCCCTGTTTATATGCCTAGCCCAAATTCTCAATTTAACAACCAACAACAACAACAACAATACCAACATCAATAACATCATTTCCAACACCAAAGTATTCCATAAAACAACCCACACGCTGTTTTCCAACTTCCATAGCTAATCAACTCACTATACAATTATTTAACCACTCTATCTTCATGAATAAGCCGGTATTAACATGAATAGGAAGAGATTCATACCTTTCTCTTTGTAATATTGCTATATATTCACCCCTCCACCTTGAGCTTAAACCACAACGCCCCGATATACAATTTTATAGTTGCAACTATACGCTATCCGGACCGGGATTCGGGAATTATACCTGGTTTTGGCTTAAAAGTGGGTGTTGGAATGTTAGGGAAATTTCTGGAAGATTGGAGAGGATTTGGGGTGGTTTGGCTGGAGAAAATAAGGGGATAACCCCTTTATATAACGGTCCAGGTTCTTCCTGGACCGACTTAAAATTTGCTCAGCACGATCGCATTGCAAAGTGGCGCGTTCGTACTGAGTTGCAGGGTCCTCCTCTGCGCGTTCGCGCCACCTTCTGGCGCGTTCGCGCAGGGTTAATTCCCTGCCCTGATAGCCGATATTAAAACGAACATAACGTTTGATCCCAATATCGTATGAGAGCCGACGACCTATGGTTGGAAAGCTATTTCAATTATCTACAACTTTCATTCTTGGTATTTTTCCAAAATCCAAACTTATAATGGAGTTTTGGCCTCTCCAAGTCAGATCCTCCGAAAACGTATCCTTAAATCATCCTTTTGGAGGGCTTATGCCCATTTTCGGCTTAAGGGTCCTTCTTAAGACTTGCTCAACTTCCCACGTACTACTCATATCACTTTTCATATGTCCTTTAAAAAATCCCGGCATGTGAGCCCCACCTTGACTTACGGTTACAAGGGCTACTTCAAAGTCCATACTTGAAACAACCAATACTTGCGAATTTCAACGTACAGAATCACAGGGTGTAACAGTAATCACCGTCCTCATCATCTTCATCATCTTCTGGTTCAGAGGCCGGGGGAGAAGGATGCATACCAAATCGTCCACATGCAATATGGTTTTTAACTTGTTCCTGGTGCAATTCGAGGTTCGCTTTCATAACCCTACTTTCCGCAACTCTTTGTGCCTCAGTTTGCGCTAATTTTCGATTAATTTCTTCGATTTGCTGTGCCATATCTGTGACCTGAACACCATCAACTCCCTCAACTTGTCGAGAAGACCCTTCACCTCGCAATCCTGACCAAATGTGACTTAAGTTGTTCCTTGGGCCTAGACCGTATGCTCTACCCTTTTGCACTCCCCCAACTGCTCTATACCAAAATTCTTATCTCTAATTCCAATGGAGGACAGCTCGGCTGGCCTTCAGGCTGAGTTGGTTGTACTGATCCACTTCTTGCATAAATTGATTTTGTATATTTAAAATGAAAGTTAGTATATAACGAATATATCATAATTAGACTTATATAATTACTTAAATAATAAAATTATCACTTACATAAGAATTCTCAGCCCTGTTCTCGACCCATTCGATCGGATCTGACTCTGACTTCTTTTTTGTGTGGTCTTAGGAATAGCTCATCCTGAGTCGGCATCTGTCTCGTAGTTTTTTCTATAAAAAGAGTTTAAGATAGAATTAATAACTCAATAATGACTTATTGATCGTAGGTAACTTTAAAAGTATAAAGCTACTTACCATTGTCCTAGCCACGTGCCCCCCGACTTCGCA